>NW_017308304.1:208054-211624 GCF_000935625.1 Nanorana parkeri | reverse complement strand
GAGAGACACTTACCAACGTTGGGAGAAGAGGAGAGAGACACTGAGCGACGCTGGGGGGAGAAGAGGAGATAGACACTGACCTATGCTGCGGGGAGGGGAGAGAAGAGGAGAGAGACACCGAATCGATGCTGGGGAGAAAGAGGGGGCAGACACCGTCCGACACTGGGGTCACTTGAAAATTTCCTTGGTGAAAAAGGGGTCACGAGTGCAGAAAGTTTAAGAAGGCCTGGTCTAGGACACCTGTACAAGATCAATTCAAACTTGTTCAGAGTTTCTTCCCTTTCATATAACCCCATTTCTGTTTAGTAGGTTTCTGAGGTCAGGTTTGTAGTGCTAAAGAAAGGTTGGCAGATGCTTGATGGCAGGATTCAAATAGCTGATTATCAGGTTTATTACCAAGATGGTAATGCTGTTCAGCAGCAGTGGGTGAGGGTCACAGCAAAGAGAAATGGTTGAAAACTGCTGATAGTAGTACATTAAATATGCAAAGATTCATATAAACTTAAAACAATAATACTGTTCCAGTACTTTTCATTATGCAGATAGAGTCTACCCTGTTGAGAAAAACAACTACGAATTAAATAATGAATTAAAGAACTAATGTGCAGTGCATTTCAATTAAACTCTTGTGAATATAGAAAGCACATCTTAGTGAGCACCTCGGTGTGTAGGTGAATATTAAAGCTGTTGATTGTGCATTAAATCAAATCAGATAAACTAATTCAGTGACCTCTAGATCTCTCCCAAGGTAATACAATAGCACTATGTACTGTGGGGTGTTGGTGGGTTCCCTTACCCGAACATGTAGAGTCATTTAGATGTCCAAAAAAAAAGAGAAAACATTTCTTCCTTCTTCTTTGTGCTTACAACATCTTTGACATAAGTGTGGGAGAAAGAAGTTCTATGTGTTAGTTCCTCCGGATCTCCGCAATCCAGCCCCGAAATGTCTCCAACAACAACGATATCCTCCTCCTCTCCTTTTGCTCTCCACTTTCCTGGTGTGTCTAAAGGTCAAATAACTGCACTGCACATTAGTTCTTTAATGATTTAATTTTTAGTTGTTTGTTTGATTTTATATCTACATTTTTGATGTATGTGTTACTAACAGGGAATGTTTTAACACTGGTTTAACCCAAATTAATGCCACTCCCTGTCACAAGGGGCAACATTTTTTGTTGTGGCTTACAGCCGTAGAGGTACACCCTTCAGCTTAGTGGGGTATTAGTGTTTAAGGGACTGCACTTTTAGCACAGATGTTCAAACCCCTTTTTTGGGGATCTGAGGTTGTTTGATCATCCTAATTGAGTATTTGTAACACTGACCTAGCGCAACATATTTTATGTAACAAAAGATGTTAATTGTTAGGGTTTACATATACTTTAACACAAAATACACAGCATGGGGAATATCTTTATTGCTTTCACTTACTTTATTTCGGGAAGATTTTTTATGTTTGTAAAGATGTCAGATGATTCAGGGCAAAGTTTTTCCACCAGTTCCAGTGGACCAAAGAATGATTTGTTTTGGCCAATAAAGCTCTTCTTAACTGTAAAAGATTACCAAAATCATCCTTATAATTTAAATAATATATTATTGTTTCAATGTATTGAAACACAGAAACAGAAAACTTGTGTACCTCTCTATTTTATACCACTGCTTTCTGAAACACTAGCATTGCATTCACTGACACCATGTCCATCACAGAGGTGCTGTAATATTATTGGATCTGCAGCTGCAATAAAGGCATTTCTCAGAACCTCAAATATATATTCATGGACTACATAACAACTAACACATTTAAATGGAATATATACAATCCTTACAACGATTTTTAGCCATTTATGCAAATGATAACCTTGGTAAAAATAATTATATCATTCTGCATCAATGTTTAAAAAAAAACAAAACCTTGTTTCTGTTTGTAGTGTATTATGCGTGTACAGGGGGTAGCCATATTTGCTTACTGGACACCTGAGCAGTTTCCTACTGTGTAGTGCTACAGCATGTTTGTGCTCTACTGATCATTTTCATATGAACCTGCCAATTTTGAAAACTAAACCTTCTCTATGTGGTTGATATCTGTATATGATATCAGATGACATATTTTTTAGATTGTAAGCCCTCACGGGCAGGGCCCTCCTTACCATCTTGCCTTGAATTGTATTGGGATTGTAATGTCTTCCTTATATTGTAAAGCGCTGCACAAACTGTTGGCACTATATAAATCCTGTATAATAATAATAATAATATAATAATTACAATGGAAAGGTTTACGTTTGACCAGTAGCCCATATAAATTCAGTGAAATATTTTTTACACATTATAAAAAGCTAACACATAGCACAAAATGTGACCAGCTTGAGAAAACGTAATTTAATTGATACAAGTCCCTAGTAGTAACAAAAGCTATTTATACGTGTTATAATCGTTCTAGTCGCCCAAATACATCCCCTGATCCCCTGTATAGAGGTAGAGACCAACTGCAAGACTACACAATCCGTCTGCATCTTGACAGCAGGTAGAAGCACCGTTTAGAACTCATCCACTGGAACCGGATAAGAGGTCGTCAGTGTTTCTCATTTGGATGAAAAAAGCCACTGCATCTTTCTCAGGAAGGAGAACAATGAGATGAGGAAATCTCACTTATCCTCATAGTTAGAGCCAACGTGCGACAATGAAACTGTCACACGTCGGCTCTATTGTTGTATAGATATACCGTTGCTCGCTCACTTTCTGATCATCTCCCTGCAGTCAGTCACCGCTCCCCGCAGGGATTCCCCCCCCCCCCTGATCCTCCAACGCTGACTGGAGGAACGGTCGGGAGAGGGGGCGAGCACAGCTGGCTCGCCTGTAGATAGGCAGAGCTCGCTGTCAATCAGCCAGCTGGTTGGGTGGATCTCAACAGTGTTGTCAGGATCCATCCGGGATGCGGCACCCTCAGTATATAGCGTGTTGTAGCTTGCTATATTCTGAGCTTTGGGTCACAGGAGAACATTAGTATATGTCCTCCCCGTGACCCTGAAGAGAACTATGGGATAAAAAGTGTATCCCATAGTTCTCTTTTAAACCTGTGAAGGGAATTTAAAACTTAATATTGCTTTAATAAAACCAAGTACCACACAATGTAATATGCAGGTTGTGCTACCATAATCAAGCACCAGTGGCAGGACATACCGTGTTTCCCCGAAAGCAAAAGACCTAGCGCTGTCTTCGGGGATTTCTGTAATATAAGACCTACCCCGAAAATAAGACCTAGTTCGGTGGTAGGTCTTATATTACAGAAATCCGCTAGGTCTTACTTTCGGGGTAGCTGCACATAAACTGAATTTTGAATCTAAAGACCGGCCGCAGCTCCCGCCCACACGCCCGCCCACAGGCCCGCCCACACCCCAGCCGGCCGCAGCTTCCGCCCCGCCCACACGCCAGACGCAGCTCCCGCCTACACGCCCGCACGCACGATGGAAGCGGAATATCATCCGCCGACACTGGGACCGGCAACAGCACGCCGCCTTCCGGGACCTCGTCCGGTCCTCCCCCAGCCAGGTAAGACATCCCCCGAAAATAAGACCT
>NW_017308304.1:194520-207902 GCF_000935625.1 Nanorana parkeri | reverse complement strand
GTAGGTCTTATATTACAGAAATCCGCTAGGTCTTACTTTCGGGGTAGCTGCACATAAACTGAATTTTAAATGTAAAGACCGGCCGCAGCTTCCGCCCCGCCCACACGCCCGCCCACATGCCAGACGCAGCTCCCGCCTACACGCCCGACGGACGCAGCTCCCGCCCACACGCACGATGGAAGCGGAATATCATCCGCCGACACCGGGACCGGCAACAGCACGCCGCCTTCCGGGACCTCGTCTGGTCCTCCCCCAGCCAGGTAAGACATCCCCCGAAAATAAGACCTAGTGTCTTTTTTCGTGCAAAAAAAAAAATAAGACACTGTCTTATTTTCAGGGAAACACGGTAGGTAGAGTAAATAAAAAACAGAAGAAAAGTTGGCCGAATGCCGGATTCCGCTGGGATAGTTTATTAAAGCTTGTACCAGATCACTAATGTTCTGCCCAAGCCTCACCCCCCTCTGATGCATTTCACCCAATTTCCTCTGGTGACGTGCTCCCAGCGGCAAGCACCTGACCTGGAAAGCATTCCTTTCCTGAGGCGTGGAGTAGTGGTGCTCCTTTTGCATTTTCTCCTTGCATAAGTAAAGTTTGATTAGTCGATAAGGACTACCTCTGTTAACTAATAAATACAATTATAAAGGTATAGGTTACTTTTTTTTCTTACTTTGCGATAACCTTGAATTGCAGTCTTTGATTTATGAACCAGCAAATAGTTTTACAGTTTATACAGCAATTTCTCAATCACTTATGGACCACAGATCATGTGGTTCATAAGTGATTGAGAAACTGCTGTATAAACTGTAGTTACACAACCACTACAGCTTGTTTCTGTGAAATTGTCTATACTGTAATATTTAAAGCGTCATCTCTACAGGCTGCTTCAATTAGAATGTCATATTGAAGTCAGAATTCCTGATCTGCATATTTTTTCCGTATCAGTGCTGCAGAAGTTATTTAAACCCCTGGATCCACATAACAGCCAGGCAAATCACATTTTAGAAGAGGTCCGCAAATCAACCTTCATATTCTCGCAATACATGTTTCCCTATATGTTTTACTGTTACACAAAATTAGCATTTGTACGCAAATGAATATAAAAACATCTAATGATTTTTGGGAGTTTCTCTTGAAAAGATGTTGCCAGAAAACAGATCTGTATTATCATTTCTTTTTTTTGCTGAGAGAGGAATTACATTTTACTCCAAGATACTGTAGTTAACAGCTAAAATATCATAAGTATCCTTAAAAGAGAGGATTTATTTTAAACGTAAATTGTCATTGATAATGATATTGCATATGTAGTGTTGGCACAAGTCTTCTTTTGCAGGGCATTGTTATTTATTTAAAAAAAAAATGTTTATGTTTGTACCGTGCTGTACCTATCATGCTGCAGACTACACTGTGCTGTACATCACATACCCCTAACCACTACTCTGCATATTGTAAGGATTAGCTTCAAATTGAGAACTTGTAATCAACCAGTGCACTTGCCAGTGCTTGCTCAGTTTAAACTTATAGGTTTGTACTAGGGATGTCCCGATGCCACTTTTTTAAGACCAAGTACAAGTACTGGGCCTCATGTACTTGCCGATACCAATTACCAATACTTTTTCTTAAAGGGACAGGTGACATTTTTTTTAAAACCATCTGACTCACCTCTGAACTCCATGTCCACAGCTAAACTCTGTAACCCTCATTCAGAGCTCACCTTTGCCCCCTCATTCACAGCTTACCACTATACCCCCTGTCCACAGCTAAACTCTGCTCCCCCTCGCCACAGCTTACCTTTGCACCACAATTCACACCTCACCTCTTCACCACCCAGCCACAGCTCATCTCTAAATCCCCGTCCACATCTCAGCACTTCTGCCCCTCCCCCTCACTCCAGCTCTCCTCTGTACCCACTTCCACAGATCAACAGTGGGTGGAAGCAGCCTGAGCACCCAGGGATGTGGGCATGTGCCCTGGGTGCTTGACGGTACTGATACCCATGGTGCATACACATAGAGACAGTGAGGACCCCTTATCGTGAGCAACTACTGACTGTCTTCTTTGCCATCCCAGCACAGGCCCTTACTCACTCTTGCCTGTTCAATGGAGGTGCCTCACGAGGTCGCTGGCCAACCACATTAGGACCCCACCTGGAGCGCCGCCCACAGCAGTGACACGACGCTCCTCCAGCCTGCCCAGAGGACTGTAAAAAGGACCCCACAGACGGTTAAAAAAAAAAACAGCTCAAGCTTCGGCGCTAGGCATCTGGGCATTTTGACAAGTACAAGTACTTGTCAAAATGCCCTGTATCGGGCCCGATTCCGATGCTAGCATCGGTATCGGGACATCCCTAGTTTGTACACACGGACTGCCTCTTGACCTTACTCTCATCTGGTTCAAGTTGCCTAGCCTTTAGACCAGGCAGGCACGGACATGCACTTGCCAAGAATCCTTACACACGCTACCCTTGCAGCACACAGGAGCTCTGATTGAGAGCAAAATACTCCGACCCGTTTCCAGTCAGCCTCCTCCCTTGGAATGCTTGTTTTGATTGTTAAGGGACACTTACACCTCTCAAGCAGGCTCTTCTCCTATAACTTTTGAAGTGACAGACATCACTACTGCACCGACATTATATACTACAGACTACTGCGCTGTGAAAACTGTTTTACAATTCACCACGTATACAGTGTTTATACTATGTTTAATGCATATGTAACATTCAAAACTGCTGTACTGTATATTGTGCTGCACTTAACTCAGACTCCAGAACACACCATTTGTACACTATGCTATGAGTTACATATTCCTGAACACTTTAACGTGTATGCTTTGCGTTATATTATATGCTCCGGATCTCTTTCATGCGTTTGTTTTACTGTAAGCTGCATACGCCATACTGTTCCACATTCTACACTAAACCTCTCATTGTCTAGTTCGATCTGTGTTGTCTACCTTATATATTTCACACTGCTCCACACTCTGTACTAAAACATCAAGCAAAAATGTTAGTACGGTTAAATAAATTAAGCAGACATTTTTATACCACTTAGGAAGAAATGTTAAGCAGATTTTGAACAGTAATTCGCAGTTACAGTATAAACAGCAAATAATTGACTGTTTCCCAATAAATATATTTACCTTTTAAGCCATGCTTTAAGCAATGTTCCATCAAACAAAAGAATTGTTGTAATGGTGGGTATTCAGAATCCACACTCCGACCTAGATTAAGAGCAGACTGGATCAGCACTTTAATGCTGATCTTCATCATGTTCATGAAGTTGGTACGTTCTTCCATCTTGTCACCTATGAAAAATGCATTCACCAAGTTCCGCAAAAGTTCCCCCTCTGAAGGGGCGAACAGGAGGATGTCTAAATACGGAATCAGGGAAATCTTTTGCACGTGGAGGTAGGAGACTACCTCTGACAGAATCTTCGTAAAGACCCCTGGAGCCGCAGAGAGCCCGAAGGGCAGGGCCCTGGTTCCCTCCCTGGAGCTGCTGTCCCCCGCTTGTAGGGTCTGTGGCAGTGGGGATCCGTAATGAAATCACCGGCAGGGGGTTGGAGCGAGCGGGGGCCGAGCGGTGTTCCGATGACAGCGGCTCTGTAGCGTGGCCAAGCGGGGGATCGTTAAATATCATTGATATTTAACGATCCCTCTGTGCAGAGCAAACACCGGAGTGATCGTCTGATCAATCCGGTGTTTGTAAATAACTGGGGACACATGATAGTACTATGTGTCCCCAGTTATGAATGAACAGGCTGTGATTTACATCACTTCTTGGTCATTCATAAATTTATGAATGGGGACTAGCACTCACTACAGAGGCTCCTCCCCATTCAGAAACTAATGATAGTAAAAAATATCTTACTATCATTAGTTTGTGAATGAATGAGAAGCCTCTGTACTGAGTGCTTCCCATACATTGAGTGCTGGGGCTGCAGAAAAAGAAATTGAGGACTCTATGTCTTCAATTTCTTTTTCTATTTCAAAAGGGAAATGTCTGGAAAGGTTGCTCCCTCTATCGGTTGAGGACCCTGTCTGCTTTTTGCTGGTTCATTGATTTTTGATCTTCTGTTTTCTCATGGCCTTTTCCTCACATGGTTTACTCTTTTCATATCTCCTTTACCTTTTTGCCCACTGGGTTCATGCCACCCATAGATTTGTTCCTAACTGATGTCAACCGACATCTTGACTCATTATTTGGGCCCTGTCTTTTGCCTAGACGCGGTTACCCCGGTTCATTGTACTTACCGGCGCGAATTTCAAAAAACCCTCCAAACTTTGAATTGTGAAATATTGCCCTATGGGGGCACCCGCTTGCTCTACCTAGGACTGGTAAGACTGGCATCCATTACATACTTATTTGCAGTTTTATGTTCATATATTTCCTGTTAATTATACCTTTATCGTATCAATTGTTGCTTTACTCATGTCGAGCATTTTTTTGCCAATATAGACTATGGACATATTGAATGTATTTGATGTTTATTACGTGAATATATAATTAATTTCTGATTAGATATTGATGAATTGATTAATGTGAATGTTTTATACTTTTAATGTAGAGCACCTCTAGACCTGAAGCGTTATAATACACGAAACGCGTTGTCGTTATATCCTACCAGTTCAAACTCCTTGAGCTAGACAATAGAAGACTACACGACCCTTGTCGCTTATTTCAAGGCTATAGAAATGCACTAATCATGTTAATGGTTGACGCTAAAAACTGACGAGATAACTCACGATTGTACCACATACAAGCATAATTTGTTTGGAAATATTCAAATTGACCACACCAGGTCTAACTGGACTCAAATAGGTGGCCCAAAGCATCAATCAAGAAAAAACTTTTCTGGGCCCCTTCAACACTGTAGATTAACTAATATAGACCACAGGTTTTTGTCAATTAAATAGCGTCAATCATACTGTAGTTTTTCTGAGGATCTAGTCAACACGTCTTCAAGACCTGGACCGAAGAGCAACTTCCCCTCAAAGGGCAACCCAACACAACCTCTGTACCACAAGAAGGCAAGGCTCAGGAATCCAGTACCCTAGCAGAGCCCCACAGAGGGTGACTGCTGACCTCAAGGCCATCCAGTCGGGACAAAGAAACAAACATTGCGCTGACCCAGACGGTAAGAAACACAATCAAAAACTGAGGGACGAGGGGGGTGGGAGGGGTTTTTAACCTTGTCTGGTTGTGTTTCCTGTAGACTGAAGATCCAATCATCTCTCAGGTTGCAGTCCTGGAAGATGATTGGAGAAAGATGGGTTTAATGGAGGTGAGAATGTTAGCAGGTCAGTAAGACACCACAATGGTTGACAGTAGCCGAGGTTCATCAAAGACTTGGTTAAGAAGGACCGTTCTTGTCAGACCAACCTACTAACATTCTACGAAGAGGTGGGTAGAGATCTGGATAGAGGGAAGCCGGTGGATGTGGTATATCTGGATTTCGCCAAAGCTTTTGACACAGTACCACATAAACACTTGCTACACAAGCTGAGATCTATGGGCATAGACGAAATGGTGTGTACATGGATAGAGAACTGGCTATAGGAATGTGTCCAGAGAGTTTTGATAAATTACTTTTTCAGAACGGTCTAAGGTCAAGTGTGGCGTTCCCCAGGGTTCTGTGCTAGGCCCCATATTGTTTAACATGTTTATTAATTATATCGGGGAGGGTGTTAATAGTCCTGTTTCTGTGTTTGCTGATGGTAATAAATTGGGAGGGTAATAGACACGGACAGACAATATAACATTACAGGAGGATCTGGATAAAATAGTGGAGTGGGCAACTATATGATAGATGAGGTTTAAATGTTGATTAATGTAAAGTAATGCATTTTGGGGTTAAAAATAGGCAAGAGGAATACATATTAATGGGTACTCCACTAGGGAAGTCAGAAATGGAAAAAAAGATTTGGGACATAGCAGACCACAAATCCAGATACAGAGATCT
This sequence comes from Nanorana parkeri, assembly GCF_000935625.1. Lineage (NCBI taxonomy): Eukaryota > Metazoa > Chordata > Amphibia > Anura > Dicroglossidae > Nanorana > Nanorana parkeri. The sequence goes on along the minus strand of NW_017308304.1, from coordinate 201,944 downwards.
CCCATTCTCCTGACAGCTGTGTTGTGCACAGTTGTAATATTATTTTCTCAAATTACTTGGAAAAGTAAGCTTACCCTTTTATGCACATTGTGCGTGTTAGAAAGCGCTGATACCACAATATAGCACACAGTGGAATAAGGGCAGCACCCAATGCCCAACGCGTGCGTTTATTCGCATGCAGATGATGGGGGCGACAGTGTTGGTTTTCATTTATCTCATCTTTTACTATTTTATTTAATGATTTATAAGTTTTTACTTTAAATCACTTTTTTCAATTTTATTTACTTTTTAAATTATTATTTGTTATTTTTTGCTTTTTTTACATTTTATTATGTTTCACTGAACTTTGTGATCGTACAAGGGCTAACAAGCCCCTGTATGATAGGGTTAGGAGGCGACAGGTTCTCTTTATGGAACCTGCCACTTCCAATACAGGAGTTGTTCCACAGCATTGTACTGGATCTCCTGTGACAGCTGATACAGGATGGCTGCAAGTACAGCTCTCCTGTCTCAGTGTTTACACGGAGGAGACCGGAGAAGGGACGTTCTATGCTTTTATGCTTTGCTCCCTGCTCACTAATCCTGAACGAATTTGCGGTGGTCCCGGGTTCCCCAGAAAAGAGGCGGCCAGCAGGCAGAGAGGCGGTCGGCGGGGAGAGAAGCGGCCAGCCGGGGGTGGGGGGGGCGGGTTTGAGGAGCCGACACGGGGGAGTGACAAGCTGCTTACAAGGGATCTGGGCAGCACTGCACTGCTCTCCATTTAGCCTTGCTTGCCTAAGGCAGGGCTAAATGTAGGGGGGGGAAAAAACACACCTGCCTGCCAGCCAGAATTGTATGTCGTGGGCGTCTGACAGTAGGAATTCCACACTCCTGAGACTGATATGTGCATTAAATATAAATGTATTGATATTTAACTACTTCTACTGTAAATGCTTCTTAAAACCCTTCAACAACTGTTATGGCATGTATCAGATGCATTTAGGGTGAGAATTATCTATGCTTTTTGTTCACTCTAGGATGAAAAGAATGCAAAAATATAATTATAGCCTTCTCCACCGATCCCAGCAACAAATCCTTGGAATGTGGCAAACAGTAAACACTTCTGCCAAAGGTTGCCTCATTCGCCAGCTGAAAATGTGTATGGATAGCCAAAACGTTTTTTTTTTTCTTCTTTTGATAAGGTAAAACCCCTGCCAGGTTATTATAATTTTTTTTACTGCTTGTTTATCTTTGGGACAATTTCTTATCACTTCCTGCCCTAGAGAAACATCAGAGAGTTAATGGAGATTCCCCGAAGTGAGCTGCCCCTGGAACAACGGTCCCCATATAAAAATTACTTGTTATGTGAACAACACTAAAATGCTGGATTTCCCCTAACTTTCTTTCTGAGTGACAGTGGTCACCAGTACAAATAGAGTGGCTGATCTAGCCAGAAATCCAATGCTCTTCTGTGCACTCTGCAGTGTCATCACAAACAGTCTCACTCTTCCTGTGCTAGGGTGACAATGCTGCTTCTCCAAAGATGAAGTACAGGGAGTGATAGCTTGTCACCCTAAGACAGATGTTCGTTATTGGGAGGATCTCTGGGTGAAAATAAAGGGGGGAAAAAAAGAACTAAAGAACCCAAATGTAGCCACCACATCTAAGGACTGATAAGCTACAGTATATAAAAGGTTTGCTCTTGAGTTTAGAAACACTTTAAAGTGTCTTTTTTTAGTAAGGTTTACAATATTCTTCTTGGAGTCTATTGAGGGTGACTGAATTTTACAAATATACAGTCCTGGGCAAAAGTTTTAGGCAGCAAAATGGCAGCAGGTGTTCTAGACTGAAATTTGAAATATTTGGCTATAGCAGGAGGCAGTTTGTTTGCTGAAGGACTGGAGAGTGGTACAATAATGAGTGTCTGCAGCAACAGTGAAGCATGGTGGAGGTTCCTTGCAAGTCTGGGGCTGCAATTCTGCCAAAGGAGTTGGAGATTTGGTCAGGATCAATGGTGTCCTCAATGCTGAGAAATGCAAGCAGATCCATCATGAAATACCATCAAGGAGGCGTGTGATTGGCCCTAAATTTATTCTGCAGCAAGGCAACGACCCCAAACATACAGCTAATGTCACTAAAGGAGAACGTTCAGGTGAGTGGTTTTCCCTCACCCTCATAGTTAGAGCCGACATGTGACAATTAAACTGTCACACGTCGGCAATATTGATCGGACAGTGAGCAAACGCACCGTCATTCACTCACTTCCCGATCATCTCCCTGCAGAGAGTGGTGACCGTCAGTCACCGCTCCCCGCAGGGATTTCCCCCCTCCCCTCTCCGATCCTCCAGCACTGACTGACCTCTAGATAGGCAGAGCACTCTGTCAACCAGCTATCTGGGTCGGACAGTATTGTCGGGATCCGTCCAGGCTGCGGCGCTTAGGGTCATGGGAGGACTTTGTATATGTCCTCCTGTGACTCTGAAGAGAATTATGGGATAAAAAGGTTACCCCATAGTTCGTTTTTAGGAACTATCTTCAGCACATTGAAGAACAAGGAGTCCTGGAAGTGATGGTTTTACCCCCACAGAACCCTGATCTCAGCATCAAGTCTGACTGGGATTACATGAAGAGACAGAAAGATATATTGTAAAGCACTGCGCAAACTGTTGGCGCTATATAAATACTATGTAATAATAATAATAATAATAATAATAATAATAATAATAATCTGAGGCAGCCTACAGCCACAGAAGATCTGTGGTTAGTTTTCCAAGATGTTTGGAACAATCTAACTGCGGAGTTCCTTCAAAAACTGTGTGCAAGAGTACCCAGAAGATGCTGTTTTGAAGGCAAAGGGTGGTCACACTAAATATTGGTTTGATTTGGATTTTTCTATTCTATTTTTTACTTTCTATTTTCTTAATTGATAACGCAAACTAATAATACTTTTATTCATTAAAAGCATTCTTACTTTACAGCATTTTTTCACACCTGCCTAAAGCTTTTGCACAGCACTGTACTGTAAATACTATACTATACATTGTACTGTTACCTTCAGGAGGTTGGGGCACTTGCAAACAGAAAAGTGGTAAGCCAGTACCTGTGTAACCCATCCTCTACTCAGCGTGCTTCAGTTTTGTGTGAAATCAATTAACAGGGTCAATGAAAAGCTCAGAGGGGTGGGATATTTGTTCAACAATGGGCTCAAAAGAAAAGGATTTTGCAGTAAGTGGGTAACTTGTGTCTTTTTACTGAAGACTTGTGTCTTTTCAATCTGACTAACTTTGTCTGGGCCCATAGACTCCTACACTCAAATGCCAACTCCTATGCTTAGCCGAATCTTATGGCGGAATTGCTTTTGCCAGACACAACCAAATATCACTCAGTGAGTAATTTAGTATGGAGGACTGATGCAGACACAGCCATCTAAAGCAATGCATTACACTCAAACAATCCACATCCATTGTACCCCTAAACAGACTGCCTTGGGGTACCTCTTAACTTCCACCAACAAAGACCCAAACTACTACAGAACCCTACATAAAAGGCCTGTGCACAGAGCATCTCCCCCCACCCTACTAATTCCCCTCTCTACTTCATAATCGTCAACCCAGCATTCCCCCTAGGGGACTTGAGTGGCTCTTTTAGAACCCTATTTGCCAAAAAGAGGCACCAAGCCTCTCAGTATCTCCATTCTTGCCACTGGACCTCGAAAGGAGAAAAAACCCTGATGGGCCCCTACTGACTCGACCTCTGGAAAAAGCCTTGCAAGTCTGGCATGGGCCCCCTTAGACATTTCCTACCTACTCTCTAGGCACAAATATCCACAACAAAACTGGGACACAAAACCCCATTGTTACAACTCTAGGAAAAAAGACTAAAAACTAACATGAAATATGCAAAATGGGGTTTAATTGGATTGATTTCCCCTTTTTAGATGAAGGAAAATCCTTTAACTTTCTCACTTCTCCCATCTGTCTGTCCACCAGGGTTACATACACATCCAGGTGTACCCCCTCTTCTCAATCCCTGAACCGCCTTGTGCCAGGTGCAGTGGCCAGGCACGAATTTCAGTAATGCTGAGCCTGTGATTTTATTAGGCTCAGCATTGATGAGCTGCACTGAGGATATACAGGGTTATTTACAAAAGGGTGAAGAGTTTGGAGAAGGCAGGAGAAGTGAACAATCTAGGCCAAAATAGTTGATTTGAAAAAAATACTCCAATTCAGCTCACTTTCCAGTTCAGCTATGCTGTCCTAGAATCTAGGACAACATAGCTGAACTGGAAAGTGAACTGAATTGTAGTATTCAGTATTCAACATAGCTGAACTGGAAATTGAGCTGAATTGGAGTATTTTTTCTGTTCCCTGAATTCCCCATCTGAAGCCAGATGGGGAATTCAGGGAACAGAGTTCCTCATCAGGTCTGCTCTGCTGCAGATTCACAGCAGGCATTGGTATTGGCTATGACAACCATCCACTGCCTGCTGTCCATCAGCAGCAGAGCGGACATGATGGGAAACTCAGTTCTCCGAAATCCCCATCAGGCTCTGCCTATTGCCAGCGTCACTGACAGTGGGCATCATTGGTTGTCAAGGAAGCTGTCAGCTACAGCTGACAGTATCCTTCACGACCAGTGACTTGAAGTGGGAGGAGCCTGGTGTTTTCTGTTCTCTAAATTTCCCGTTAGGCACCACCCACTCAACTTCACTGAGTTCCCCACCACGTCTGATCTGCAGTGAGCAGGTGCTATAGCCTGCCCGCTAGGACAATAAAATGCTGGCTGACATAATTTCCCAAATATGGGTAATGTCAGCCAGCATTCCTGGCCACTTTGTTTATATTCCGCTACTGGCAGGGGAATCTCCTGCCTGCAGCTGAATGGGGCCAGGGATGCACAATTGGTTACTAGGGCTCCGACGCCTGGTGTCCTAGCAACCAATGAACGGGAAGCTGCCAGATTCACGATAGCGTCCAGCACATACAAGCCCCACTCTGAACGTTGGCGTCTCTCTGTATGGCAGATCGGAGCTGGTCTTAATCACCGCCAGTTTTCCAATTTGTAAACTGTTGATAATTCTTTTTGAATCTGTAGCAGCCATAGTGACATTTTCTTAAAGTGGCGGTATTAAGTACTGGTAGTTCTTAATATAAGTCACCAGTTTCAGTAAAGCTAACGAAACAGGCGACAGGGCCTTTTTTAATTTGGTGCAGGACCTTTTAAATGGTCCATACCGCCAGAAAAGTGCTGTTAAGGCTTTATTGAATCTCTTTGAATTTTTTCATTGCACCACCTTGGAAAGATGTTGAAGATGACTAAGTCGCAATACATCTGCCCATTGTTCTGAGTTTTTAAATAGAAAATTACAATATATATAAGCTTTGACTGTTGACTGCTACAGTCTGTAGCCCACATCACTGCCCTAAATATAAAAAGACTCCTGAATTCCTGTTAAACCAGATAATATCCACAGCAAATCAATATTTGCCCTCTGGTTTTGTAGGCGAAGGCTATGTGCTATTTTAAAAATAGACATTTTGGGGGTGGGTGTAAGCCAAAATAGCCAAATCCAACAATGTGTTCTGTAACATAACTCTCAAGTCATTACAAATTTTGACCTCTATTTTTGACATCGTAGCAAGTTAAAAAGACTGCAATTTTATCAGATCTCCATCAGATCTCACATTATTGCAAGATGGTCTTACCTTTTATTGTGCTGCAGCTGTAACCTTCTCTGTTATTTCTGTTTGATCAAAAGAACAGATCCTGATCTCTACTTCCGCAAGGTCTCCTTCCTTCTCGGTAATGATCTTCTCCAGGACCTAAAAAAAAAAAACCTCTAGAGTTTTAACTGGACCTTCTTATCATGGAGTATCTTAATGGGGTGTTCCAAATGTGCAATCAGTCTATTTCAATCTTGATTCTGTAAATATCTGATTTAGATAAAATAGTGGTGGAGAGTGTCTTAGCCACAAGAGTCTACTAGAAACACTTAAGATAGAGATCTGCCAGCTTGTTTTAGTCATTTAATAGTGGCATTTAAAACAAACATATGATTGGTTAAATATTGGTTTAATATTACATGACTTTCTTTAATAACATGCTCTTGTAGCCAAGTTCCCTAAGCAATTGCGGTGCATTCCAGCAGTTACCGCTCTGGAACGCACCGCTTTCAGTGTGAACAAGCCCCAACTGAAAACGATAGTTCTTCTGAAAATGTTAACTCTGTTTACAAGTAGTAAATATTATTTCCAAAACAAAGAAAATTTTTTGCGTTTGCGTGCGCCAAAATGTGCATCTTCCTTGCTGCATTTGGGGTGCCATTAACAATGACACCAAAACCATGACGCACAAAGTACCAAACATTTGTCAGGGCAAACAAAAAGAAAAACTACATGCACACTTTCCAATGTTTTCTCCCTTTAATGACCCCACAAGTACAGAAAAATACCTGTTGATCAGCCACAATTTCCTTGTGTAGAATGTCACCACATGCCTTATTGTGGACTAAAATTGCAGGAATTGGTGTCAGCCCTTCCCAGTTGTCTGTTACTAAACTACTAAATCTCTCTCATTTGACTAATTTCCACAGCAAAGATAAGAACTGGGAGAACTTCTTGAGATCATACAGGATGTGTACCTCGAACAGCTCTGAATTTCTGACATAACTAATAGGTATTTGTGTGCACTTTAACCCCTTTGTGATGGGAGACGTACACTGTATGTCACGCCACAAAGTGCCAAAATCACTGGCCCCATACACTGTGCGTGCACAGTTATTTGTGGCTCTGTAATGCTGGTAACCGCTGATTCTTAGCAGTTATTAATGAATGCCTCAGTGTTGAGGCATTTATTAATGAAATAGAAAGAAGCTTTTACAAAGGCTTAACTTTCTTTCTTTCATTAATGAAATATTGAAGCGTTACATACAACTACCGGATCGCTAAATAGCAATCCCGTATTTGACAGCTAAAGATAGCAGAGAGGTAGCAGAGTGAGTCACCTCTCTGCTGTTCGTTTTGACAGCTCCATAGACTGGCCCGATGTTTATAAAGCTGTGAGATACATTATAGGCACAATGCTACAATGTATGTCTGTGCCTAAAATGTATCACTTCTGATCGTCTGGGCACGATCAGAAACCTTTAGGCCCCATTCACACTAAGCGACACTCACCTCGAGCGGATTTCCGTCGGGCTGCATTAAAAATAGAAAAATCACGCGAAATCCGCGGTGAAAAGGGTCCTGCACAAGCGACAGCGACATGGAGCTGTACATTAGAATGGGCACTTAGGCCTTGTTCACACCGAAAGCGCGCGCGTTCCAGAGCGGTAGCTGCTGGAACGCACCGTGATCGCTGAGAAACTTCCCCTTGCGTTTTGGCTTGCCCTATTTTTTGCGTTTGCAGTGGAACCTTGTTTTGCCACGCATTCGATCGCACTGCGG
>NW_017308304.1:178003-194072 GCF_000935625.1 Nanorana parkeri | reverse complement strand
GTTACCAGCCAAATAAAAGAAGTTTTCCACATAAAGAAAGGGGGGGGCAATCCAAAAATCGGAATTGGGACAACAAGAAGGGGAAAGGGAAAAGTAATTTTCTTTTTACCCCTCCTCAGCTCCCCAAGTCACAATGACAGGGCAGCCATCGTGGGAGGAAGATTGAGGGATTTCCTCCCACAGTGGCTTCAGATTACAGACAGCGTGTATGTTCTGAATCTGATACGCAGAGGTTGCAGAATAGAGCTACTGCAAATCCCTCCCTCCAGATTTTTGGTGACCTGCCTATCTCGAGATCTTGTCAAATCTGCGGATATGACGTCAGAAATACAAAAACTTCTCCATCAAGAAGTAAATTTGTTCGGTGCCAGTAATGAAGGAAAAGACGGGGTTTTACTCGCACGTATTCCTAAGGAAAAAACCGTCAGGGGGATTCAGGGTTATACTGAACCTGAAGCCCCTGAACAAAGTCCTGCACTACAAAAGGTTCAGGATGGTATTCCCACCCGGTTATTGGGGTGGCTTGCTGTGTGTTGCCGTACTTTCGGAGTTGACATATATTGTTATACATATGTATAATTCTGTAGATGTACATCTTTAAGGGGGTAGTGATGTGGTATCCTTCGGTTCTTATGTTTTAACTGAAGTGTGCTAGGCAGGGACTCTTTTTATTCTAGGTGTGGGTGATGTGGTTCCTGTTTCCGGTGGGAGGAGCCTATCTCTCTAATGCTGTCCTGGAAGGTTCCTAGAAACAGAGTTACCAGGTACGCAACTCCAATTTTTTTTATACTATAATTATTATTAAAAAACATTTTTAAATAATAAATCAAAACTTGTGTAAAAAAAGTGTTTTTACGTTTATTCCTCATTTTTTTTATATTTTATTCGAACTAAATGAGGCATTAGGTACACATATTTGATATAATGATATAGCCCTATCTGTCCTCTAAAAAACAATATATAATAAGTGAAGGTACATTTAGTAAGAAAATAAATTACTGACGTGGAAGAACAGAAACTGAAAACGAGCTCAGTCATGAAGGGGTTAATGAACACATTTTAAAAAATGACTTGTATTTAAAGCAGAACTCTGGGGATAATGTTATTAACCCGTGAAGTGCTATTATCCCCACACTGCAAGGTCTAGGAGACTGGCTGCAGGTACCGGTCTAGGAGCCAGCTGGGATCGTGTTCCAAGTGAGTAGCTCAGTAGACAAAATAAGCACTTAACCTTTGTTTGCTGAGAGACATACCATTGCTGCACTGGAGGAGGGAAGAGACAGGCAGGAGGGAGCGCAGTCACAGGCAGCTGGCTTAGAGGATCGGGTGAGTAGAACGGTTACAGTATTTTTAAACCTAGGAAAATTGTGCACTTCTCCCTTGCAAAAGAACATTTTTACCCATATTTTTTTAAGGCTCCAACAACTAATCAATTTAATTGATGATAATTGATAATGGTTTAATATTACAAGGCTTTCTTTAATAACATGCTCTTGTAACCAAACTCAACGATTCTCATTATCGATTAGCCAATTATTTGATTAGTTCATACATGGGCTCTGTGCAATAAGTCCATCCGTGAAATTCCCTTGCTACTAAATACTTTGCGGTCAACTGTTGGTGGTATTATAGCAAAGTGGAAGCAACTGGGAACAACAGCAACTCAGCCATGAAGTGGTAGGCCACGTAAAATGATAGAGCATGGTCAGCCCATGCTGAAGCAGAAGTCGCCAACTGTCTGCAGAGTCAATAGCTACAGACCTCTAAACTTTGTGTGGCCTTCAGATGGCACTCCCAACTTTGTGGGAACACTTTGGGGATGGCCCCTTCCTGTTCCAACATGACTGCACACCCGTGCACAAAGCAAGGTCCATGAAGACACGGATGAGTGAGTTTGGGGTGGAGGAACTTGACTGGCCTGCACAGAGTCCTGACCTCCACCCGATAGAACACCTTTGGGATGAATTAGATCAGAGACTGCGAGCAAGGCCTTCTCATCCAACATCAGTACCTGACCTCACAAATGCGCTTCTGGAAGAATGGTCAAACATTCCCATAGACACACTCCTAAACCTTGTGAACGGCCTTCCCAGAAGAGTTGAAGCTGTTATAACGGCAAAGGGTGGGCCAACTCAATATTGAACACTGCGAACTAAGACTGGGATGCCATTAAAATTCATGTGTGTGTAAAGGCAGGCATCCCAATACTTTTGGCAATATAGTGTGTAGAGATAGATATAATAGATATATACACACACACACACACACACACACACGCACACACGCACACACTATAAATATTAGGGATGCACCAATACCATTTTTTTCCCCAGACCAAGTACCAATACTTGTTTAAGTACTCATAGATACCAATTACTGTGGGGGGGATTTTTTATTAAACATATGTTTTACCTCATTGCTATCACATATGTGTGCTATCACCTATGTGCTACTATGTGTGATAGCACATTGGAGGTGACAGGCTCTCAACTTGCAATAGCCAACAGGCTGCCTATTGCACCCACCCACTGTCTGTTGTCAATCAGCAGAGGAGGGAACTGAAGGAGAAAGTTCTCCTTCAGTTCCCTCCTCTGCTGATTGACAGCAGGCAGTGGGCAGGTGCAATAGCCAGCCTGTTATTGGCTACTGCAATTTAAAATGGCCAATAGCAGACTGGCTATTGCTTTCAGCTGCTGGATGGGAGATATGACACTGGCGTTCTACCACCAACAGAAAAGGGGGCACAGCAGGAGGAAGAACAGGTAGGGGCAGGGCACAGCAGAAGTAGAGCGGACTCTACTCCCTGCTGGGCACCGACTACAGCGCTCGATGATGTGTGCAGAAAGTAAAGCATTTTTTATTAGGGGAATGGAAGCGATAATACGAAATCACCTGCACTCCATTAGGGGAATGGAAGCGATAATACGAAATCACCTGCACTCCATACAGCGTATATACCTTAGGGGAAAGGTTGGTGTTTGAAGTGACAACACGGATGGCGCCGTGTCAGATTCACTGTCGCCCAGAAGAAGGGACCCTGCGTGGCCTGGAAACGTTGGCTGTATGACGCATGTGACGATTTAATAAAAAATGCTTTACTTCCTGCACACATTATCGAGTGCTGGTGACTTCTATTATGCCCTCTAATGGAAGGGGACACAGACCACAGCATGCAGCAGTTCCCAGCGAGGAGGAGAAAGGAGGAGCAGAGTGGAGGCGGCGGGAGGGAATTCAACTAATCTTTAATGAGAATCATTGACGACAATGCTCATTATCGATTATCGTCGATTAGCTGTTGCAGCCCTACACACAGAGACCATGGGAAACAAAAGTAGCCACCCCCAGAAGGAAGGACAGTGTTCGCACCAATTCAGAAACGATTTGAGGGTCTACAGCTGAGTGAAACACTTTTGTTAATAGTTAAGGTAATTTAATGTATTTTTAAGATCTAACACAAGTTTTAGTCCCACTTTAAACCTTTCCACTGTGTCATAGGGGGTCTATGTATTCATTGTTTTCACATAAGACTGCCCCAACATTCACCCAAGAGTCACACACACTTTCATATAGAATTCCTTTAGGAAGATAGGTGAAAGCTGTGTGAATCTTGGGTGAAAATGCTGATAAATAGACCCCTTGGAGGTAAGAAAAATGTAAATGATGTTCAGACTTCTTTTGCAAGCAGGAGAAAATAGACTTGAAAGCCCTGCTTAGCTGATATGATATGATATGCTTTGTAAGGAAAAACGGAACAAAACAACAGCCACTTTCAGCTTTCAGAAGGCTTCCTTTAATCAAATATAATTGTTTACTCTAGATGGTAATCTATCCTGTGACATCTATGGCTGATGCTAGACTCTACCTTAAGGGTTGCTATAGGGTACAGGAGAATTTGACAACCATGTATGATAGAACCAATGTATGACAAAATTATAATGTAACATATTTTCAATATTATCATGCAAGTGGCTACATAAGCACGTCTTTTGTCATACCCGTTTCACAAATAAGCCCCATTCATACCAGAGCGCTTTGTCGTCATGCGATTTTAGAAATAGAATCCCATTATTCTCAACAGGCTTGTTTACAAATGAGCATCCTGCCACCTGAGCTTCTTTTGGGGCAGATTTTTTTTTTTTGGCTCCTAGACAATAATGGGAGCACCTGAACATGTGTTTACATGCATTTTCTAGTCTGTGTGGCCAAAAACACTCAATTCTGATCACACTTGTGCCAACGCTCCTACATTACATTAGCCTGTATAAATTCAACCTATGGACCGGTTTAATGTTTACATCATCGTTTTTCAACGCTACATGCAGAAACACACCAGGAGGCCAGACTTCAAACGACCACCACCAACGCAGATGCATAAATACCTTTTCGATCCATGCGACACAGCAATCTGTAGATACACTGTAGTGACAGCTATGCCGCTCTCACTTCCTTCTACTAGTCACATGACCCAACCCTCCGGTGATCGATCAAAACTACGAACTTATCGAGTTGGGGGACCGCATTACTTCCGGTTTCCTCAGAACTACGAGGTTTTTACACAAAACATGTTGTGCACGAGCGCCATCCACGGCATTGGCATACACAGACAGGCGGGCTGTCAGCTCAGTAAAACCTACTGGCAGCCCTTACAAGAACCAGGAAGTAGTAGAAGGCGTTCTATGTACGGGTCGGTAAAAGGGACATTTCTCCTTACCGATATACAGCTTTCGAGCCATCATAAGGACCCGGAAATGATGTGTTTAGTGGCGGTCGGAGCGTGCGCTGATTGGCAATGGCAGCATCTTCATAGTGCAGCATAGGAAGAAGAGGAGGGTGCGGGGTGAGATGGTTTGAGGGATGTGATTGCAGAGGGAGGGAGAGAAGTTGGGGTGTAGCTTCAGTCATACTTCCCAACTTTCAGAGATAACAAAGAGGGACACCTTTTAGCACAAAGTAAGCAGAAAACATACTCCAAATGTCCCCCATAAAGAATTAAAGGGGCATTTTACCTTTTGAACAGAAATAATAAATGCACACTTCTTCGTAAAAGAAAATGTGCGCTTAAAGGAGAACTATGGGGTTAAGGCTTTTCCCCATAGTTCTCCTTAGGGTAACGGGAGGACACAAACTAGCGTCACCCTAGGCTCAGTATACTGCGAGCTGTAGCTCGCGGTATACTGAGACGCCGCAGCTGAAGTGGATCCCGACAATGATGTCTGGATCCACTCTGCTCCGTCACTGACAGCTGGCTCTGCCTATCTAGAGGCAGAACCAGCTGAACCCTCCCCCGTCCGTTCCGCCAGTCAGCGCTGGCGGATCGGGTAGGGGGGAATCCAGCCCCTCCCCTGTCACGGCAGAGAGCCGTGACAGGATCGAGAGGTGAGTGAACGCCGGTATGTGTTCGCTCACCTCCCGATCTACTAAGCCGACTTGTGACAGTCTCATTGTCACAGGTCGGCTAGAACTATGAGGTGAGTGAAAAGCACTCACCTCATAGTTCTCCTTTAATATTATTATTTTTGCATAGGAGCCATTAAAGCATTGCACCTGCAATTAGTGGATTGTGGGTGCAATGCTCTGGATCCTGCAGATTCTTCCTCCCATCTATGTATGTTCCGAGCTACAGGCGTTCAAGAATAGAGGGAAGTGTCAATGGACTACAAGTGCTGTGATGTTACCTCACTTGCAGCAGGGTGGGAAGGCGGTGGAGGGATGTTGCATGTCTAAATATGGGTGTAACATGGCAAGAGAGGTGAACGTAGCCTTTAAGTGCTTCTATAGTTTTGTTTTGGATAGAATGGGAACGGATTTGGAGTTCTGTTGGAGGCTCCAATGAAGGGATTCCATCTTTTCCTTTTTGGTAAAAAGGTTGTCCCAGGACAGAAAGTGAGAAGTAAATTTTTTTTTTTAAAGTTAACCACTTGAAGACCGGGGTGGTAAACTCCCTTCCAGTCCAGACCATTTTTCAGTACTCAGCGCTGAGGTACCTTGGCCGATATTTAGTCATACACTGCTGTACTGAAATTAATTTTATATCATTTTGTTTGGAACAGACAGAGCTTTCTTTTGGTGGTATTTAATCACCACTGGGATTTTACATTTTTTACTATATAAAGAAAAAAGTACTGATAATGTTGAAGAAAAAAAAAGTATTCCCTATGTTGTTATGAAACATATATGTGTGTGCCCTGCTGAATCGCAAAAAAACTACCATACCCAAAATTGGCCTTAGGCGATGCTTTAAAACCAATCATCCATTTAGTGTTAATAGTGATTGCTGGCACTAGAATTATTGCTGGCACTCCGGCGTTCGGGTTGTATAGCATGTACAGTGTAAGCGTTGCTTTTGCACGTAGGCGCACCTGATGCGTGTTTGTGCATGTACATGACAATAAATACTATCCTTGTTGCACTCCTTACCGAAATGTCCCTTGTAGTGGGGGGTTAGGCCTAGATAATGTCTACCTTCCAGTACTTTAGATCCACTTTATACAAGTAATTAATGGGGTTTTCATGTGCCATTGAAACAAGATTCCTCCTATGTATAAAAAAGTATGACATTTATTTAGTGCAATTACAATAAAAGCAATTCATAGAATAGGTAATAATCAGAACTCTTTATGTCTACAGTATACCTCCATAGTATCTCTCGTCACTTGTGATTCCCGGCCAATCAGGAAGCCGGGCAGCGTGTAATGACGCGCTGCCCGGCTTCTTGATTGGTCGGGAAGCTGGCCAATCAGGAAGCTAGCTTCATGCTCCCTCTTCCTCACGAGGTAAGGTTACCTTATCTTAGTATGTTCAGGCTGTCACCCCCGGGGCCTCGCAAACAAGAACGCGGCCTTCCTCCAGGTGTAATGACGCAACGCTCTGCTTTCTGATTGGCCGGGAGGCCGGCTCCATGCTTCCTCATCATGAGATGACGAGGGAGCATGAAGCCAGCTTCCCAGCCAATCAGAAAGCAGGGCGTTGCGTCATTAAACAGCGCCCGGCTTCCTGATTGGCCAGCCAGACGGCTCCGGCTGGGTACCGGAGGAAGGCCGCGTTCTCGCTGGAGAGGCCCCGGGGGCGACAGCCTGGACATACTATGGTAAGAGGGGACTTTCTTGGTAATTGGGAAGCCTGGTGGCGAGTCTTTACATGCTGCCCGGCTAATCAGGAAGCCAGGTGGCGAGTCATCACACTCATCACACGCCACCTGGCTTCCTGAATGGGACTTCCGTTACTCGGTAATTGGTATCGGCGAGTACCAAAAAAAAATTATCGGTACCAAAACACCGGTATCGGTGCATCCCTAATACTAACCAACAACATACAACGTATATCCTCTGTACTATATGGCTACTATAACAGTCTGCAGAATCTTGGTTTATCTTCAGTCATTAATTCACAGTGGCCCAGCATGGTTCGACATGTTTCGCGATCAGGTTGCTCAGAAACAGGAGATATTTTGACAGTCTGGACTGACTGATGAGCAGCCATATAATGGAGGGGAGATTCTCCCTGATGGTGGAGGCCACAGAAAGACACACACACAGGGATAAATACAGCCGCCTCTAAGTCTAAGTCGCTCAAGTCTCTAAATTGTATAACTTTAAATAGATTTTTGCATTATACCCAATCATCGGCCATATATTACACCTTTTTGGATTCTGAATAATGTGTCTTCTTGCCTGAGGTCCCGCTCCAAGTAACCAAGCTCACATCCACACCTGTGCTGAAGCAACTGTGGTTGCATGTTAGTTCACTCCTGTTGCCTGTGTTTGCTGACAGTTCTTTCCAGCATCAAACTCACAGTGGTAATCCTGCTGTTCTGGTGCATCATGGTAAGAGTTTACATGTATCTGTCCTGTGGATTTCCATCTGCCATACTGCTGCCTTCTCCCAGCAATCTGGGACATTCTTATACCCACTGACAAACTCCTCAGATCTTTCTACAGTCCTGCTGAGCCGTTGTCATCTGATCCAGAGTGATTAACTACCATTTCATCAAGTTCCCAGAGGGAAGTTAGAACTATTACTTTCATCTTATACCTGCTGTTTTACCCCAATATGTTTCCATGTTGAATCTGTGGCTATCATTTTCTGAACTGTATTTCCCACACGCCACCCAGTGGCCAATTAGCATTACTGCATGACTTTACTTTGAACTCTTTATTGGTTCTCACCGGCTCCATCTTGTGGGAAATCTGTATATCTACTGAACATTTATTTTGTGCCAGAGGTTATACTGTATAATCGAGTCGAAAAATACCTATTTGCATATTGTGTTCCATAAGAATGAATTCCGTTGCTTGCAGACGTGACACTTGATCAACCAGAGGGGATTTTTTTTTTCTTATCAAAAATGGAATTATACTTTAAATGTACAAGTAGAGATACTGGCTCAAGTCACTACAGCAGATTAAATCTGAGGATCCTTACCGGTGGTTTGTAAAGCAGTCTATTATTTGACCAAGCTATTCTATATGGGTAAAATCTTGGAAAAGAGATTTATCATCCACGTCCAAGCTTTCTGGAGTCCCATTTAACCTCTTGAAGACCAGGGTGTTAAACCCCCCTTCCTGGCCAGGCCATTTTTCAGTATTCAGCACTGCAGTACTTTGAATGATATTTATTCAGTCATGGAACGCTGTACTGAAACTAATTTTATACCATTTTGTAGGGACAGATCGAGCTTTCTTTTGGTGGTATTTAATCACCACTGGGGGTTTTATTTTTTACTATATAACAAAAAAAGTACCCTAAATTTTGAAAAAACACCTGTTTCCCTATGAAATGTTATGAAACATTTAGTATAACCCCAATTTTTTGGTAAAATATAAAATACAGGGTCAAGTTGGGGAAATAGACACCAAACATGTCAAGCTTTAAAAATTGCACGCGGGCGAAATTGCACAAAACGACCACATCCAAAATAAGCAACGCTTTAAACCCTTTTACCGCTCCTCAGTTTAGTGTTTTCAGTAACTAATGGCCCTAAAATTATTGCTCTCACTCTGACGTTCGCGGCGATATGTAACATGTGCGGCACAATAGGCTAAATCGTCGTTTGTATGTGGGGGGCGGGGATTTTTTTAAAAAAATGTGTGTTATTTAAAAAAAAAATGTATTTGTCACTATTTTTTTAAGCTTTTTTATTTTTTTATGCTTTAATTTTGTTAAACTTTTTTTTTTTTTTTACACAATTTTATTGCTATCACATAGGGGGCTAAGAAACCCCCTATGTGATAGCCAATTCAAATAACAGGTCCTCTTTATGGAGACATCAGGGGTCACCTAGGGACCCCCAGAGAAGCTGATGAAGCAGAGATCTGCTTCACCAGCTTCTCACCGGCATCTGTTGCCGGAGAGTGACTGAATGCGGAAGTAATGTAATATACATCACTTCCTGCATTCGGGGACAGGAGAGGAGATCAAAGGTAGATCGTGTACTGATCTCCCTTTGATCTCCAGTAACAGAGTCGCCTTGCCGGTCCCAGCCGCACCGGGCGCAGCGGATCTCGGGACCGGCAGCGACGGAGGCGATGTCGGTACGAGACACACACACACACACCCGCAGCTACTACAAGCGATCGGGCGTCTCTAGACACGCCTGATCGCTTGAATGTAAACAGCCATAGCTGGCTGTTTACATTTCTGACAGTTTCCCCACACGTGTGTGGGGGGGTCTATAGGGCAGGACGTCTTAAGATGCCCTCCTGCTCCTATAAGGCTCCCGTCCGGCCGTTCAGGAACGGCCATGGACGGCAAGTGGTTAAGAGCAATTTACTGTTTGGATATGGCTTAAACATGACCTGATCTTGCTCAAACGAGTAGGACAGAAATTTCCAGAGAATTAAAAGAAAGTCCGCAACCGTAGGTTTTTATGAGCATCCCAGAATCAACCTCAGCAACGATATATAAACCAAAAAGCCAAAAATGATTGGTCTGTTGTCAAAGCTAAGCCTCATGGACACTTGCTGTTTAATGCTGCAGAGTCCACAAATAAAGACAGCAAGTAACATCATGTGTCGGGGGAGAGGCTATCTCAGTATTACCATCGCTGAAAAAATATTTTGGTCATCCCATTTGTTTTACAGATTTAAAAGATGTGTATCCTCTAGATTTCCTGGCCTCTCAACCAGAGCCTTTTTCCTAACCAGGCTGCCTAAAGATTTAGAATGGAAATAAATACTTATTTGCAATGCTATTCAGCTCCATCTAGTGGTCATAATGCTGCATTTTCCTGCTACTACATTTGATAATACTAAGAATGTTCTTTTCCTTCTTTCAGAACGAACGAGTTTCCCTGGGTGAATGGCTTTGCAAATTCTTGATATACTGTCCAATAGGGAATCCCACTGCACTCCTGACCGAAAAAACTCCATATATAGCATGTTCACGTTAAGGTCACTGCAATGGCCAAGGGGGCACTCTCTGCATCTGGAGAAATAGAGGTTTAACCTTTGCATGCATACGGAAAGGATTCTTCACAGTTTGAGCTGTGAAAATGTGCAATAGACTCCACCAGGAGCTAGTTAACTGTTTTAAAAAACCTCTGGATGTATTCTTAAATGCACACAATATTACTGGATATTGAGTTCTTAGAGGTATATTAAGCATCAGAGATTGTTGATCCAGGGAATATCCGATTGCCTTATGGGATCAGGAAGGAATTTTTTTCCCCTGTTGGAGCAAATTGAGCCATGCTTTATAGGGGTTTTTTTTTCTTTCCTCTGCATTAACAGTGGGTAATTGTGGGCATATGTGAGCGATTATGTTGCGCTTGGTAGTGAGCAATATTCTTTACTGTATCACCTTTCAGTGTTTCTATCTCAATGGAAATATTTGTTATAGTAAGTGAAAAATAAATGAATAGAACATTTGTGGGCATAGTGTTCTGTTTAGGATTTTCTTCTCTTTTAGTTTTTATTTTCCTCCGTATCTCTAAAGGTTGAACTCGATAGACTTGTGTCTTTTTTCAACCCTACTAACTATGTAACTATGGGGGGGGGTGTTAGGTCAGGGCTAGTGAAAACTAACACTAATACTGTAATATATCATTATACAACAAGTTTGACAAAGCATTATCTTTCCATAAGAAACAGAAAAGGGATTACTTCATATTAACAGTTTAGTAACATACAGTATATAGTAGCTACATCAACACTAGTTAGCCTGTACATGTCCATGAAGAGTACAAATAATTAATGTAGTTTAGTGAACTAACCCTAGTATCATGGCTAATCTGTGGAGTCAACATACGAGACATCGCATATACAGCATCCTGGCTGAGGCTAGAGTTGTGTGAAATCACACAACTTGAAATTCCTTAACCTATGCACATTTTAGGTCTATGCCAGTATGCAGACAATATGGCAAACCGAATATCAATACAAAATATGAGGCCTGATCTGCAGCAACTGTATATTTCCCCTTATAAGATTTTCAGCTGCATAACTCAGCTCTTAACAAATAATAGTCTTAATAAGCTACTGTTAATAACATCAGTGAGATAATTCCTATACATTGTTGGTACAGCTTACCTGATCTGAACACAAGAGGTCTAGATTCATAAATAAAAATTATGTCCTCCACATTAATAGCACGATATCGGTTGCTTTACATAAAGATCACAAAAGGGAGGGGTGGAGAAAGAAAAAAAAAGATTTTTATAGTCACTGTACAATCCTTTTGAGTCCTATTGGGATATATTGCCACATACAGGAGGATTGGACACTGGCAAACAAAAAAATTGTAGGCAGCCATCCTACTTCCACAGAATTCCCCAGTTTCGTAGGAAAGCAGTGCAAAGAGCATTAACATAAATACAGTGAGGTGGGACCTGTTTATGGTGAGTATAGAAATCATACTTTCAACAGAAATACAAACTGGGGACAGACCAACATGGAGAGCTGCCTGAAGTGGATATCAGAAGAGGCCTGAATATCCCCTGGTAGAACTTAAATGGCAAGTTCACTTTCTCACATATTGGGAAAAAAATGCACACTCCCACCTCCCTCTGCACCTACATGCCTGAAGTTCCTGCTAGTCGGGGTAGCAGGTCGCAGACCATACCTTCAAACCCTGCAGTGCAGAATGCTCACAAATGGTGAGCACCTATTGGTCAGCATGGTCACATAACCATGCTGACCAATGAGAAGCACTTCTTACTTCCACCTGGTTTCTGGATCAGAAGCGCTTCTCAATACACATTCGCCGGCTGGTGGGAACTTCAGGCATGGGAGTGCAGCAGGGTGCTGTGGGCAAGTTCATTTTTTCACAAATTGTGAGACTGTGCAGTGACTTACAATTTATAGGAGTGAATAGAAGACCAGTTAGCAGCCTTGCCCATCAGGGAATCCATAGCCTAACCCCAAAGAACCCAAGAGACACTCTCATATCTAGTAGAGTGTACCTTAAGAGGGGAAAGGGTGGAATCTGATCATTGAGACCATAAGCTATAGACATGTGCGATTCGTTTCGTTCCGAATCTCCCGAATCCCGAAAAACGAAATAACACAAATCCGAATTTAAAACGAAGCTAATTTTTTGGCAGTGCACATGTCTAATAAGCTAGGATAATAGTCAACCTGATTCACTAAGAAATTGAGTGAGAAGCTGGTTCACATTTATGGGGACAATCTTGAATGACAAAGTAAGCAAGCTATGGCCGGGTGAGACTCATGGCTCAAACTACATCCCATGGAATGAGATAACCTCATGATAAACTGGAGACTGATAGTGGGACGGAGGACTGATGTCTTAGTTGAGGCAAAAGGTGGAAACTATTGTGTGGCAGATAAGTTGCGCTCGGTCTAGTTGTGAATGGGTGTGAAAGTGATCTCTCAAAACCAAAGGGGGGAGATCACCTTCAGATAACAAAAAAAAGAAAAATGTTAAATATAAAGTGGATGTCTCCACTAGTGATAGTGAATTAGTGGTTGAAGCTGCCGTATAACGTATCACTTGTTGTTCAACTATTTATTGGATTTTATATATAGGTGCCTTTATTGATTGTTTATTCACATATTATTGCTTCATGACTATGCTTATACGGATGCCTTCAATATAACTGATTTGTTTAGCCAGTTAAAGCTCACCACACACATACAATACACTCGAGTACCACCGGGTTGTGTTTTGCAGCTTCAACCACTAATTCACTATCACTAGTGGAGACATCCACTTTATATTTAACATTTTTCTTTTTTTTTGTTATCTGAAGGTGATCTCCCCCCTTTGGTTTTGAGAGATCACTTTCACACCCATTCACAACTAGACCGAGCGCAACTTATCTGCCACACAATAGACTCACTTACACACATAGTTGCTGCTGGTCTATTTAGCTATTTAGATTTTGAGTCACTCATTCCCAGCGCAGTGATTTTTGAATATTACAGAAAAGGTGGAAACTATCTTAGGCAGGAAGAAACTTCCGCCAGCTCAGACACTTGCCTCACAAATGGTGATAGCAATAAGAAACACCACCTTGTGAATGCAAGTGTAAAGAGGAATATCCCTCGATAGGTTCAGAGGGTGATTTTTTTAAGGGCCATGAGAACTAAATTCAGATCCCTAGAACAAGATGGTAAGAGCCGAGATATGACCCTTGATGGTGCTAAAGACCAAACACAGGTCCAGACTCCTCTACAAAAATGTATGGGTGTGTCTCATGGAGAAACTCCTGGCACTTGCAAGCATAACAGCAGTGAGAGGATGCTTTGATGCTAAATGTAAGGAAAGAGCACAGATCGTGTACAACACTCCAACCAGGGGGTGATGTCTGCACTATGTTCCTCAACATTAACCCCTTCAGCTGTGAACAGTAGTGGGAAATTTGAAGGTGTCAAGTGGTCCAAATAATGAGGCAGCTCCTGGTGCTCACCCCTAACCTCCTATTTAAAAAGTAACTCTTTAAAAGACGGGGCAAGGCAGCGGACCTGGAAAGCACTCTATAGTTTATCTTTACTAGAATGAGGTTTGTAAAGCGCCTTAAGCAGAACCCAGTGCCCAAGAGGTCACTTCCAAACTAACCTGAACATCTAGCAGGGTCTGAGTACAGCACTCAAAAGCTTGGCCTACCTGGATAGCTGCCATGAGTGAAAAATCTTGAAGAAAACGCTAGCAACGAAAAAAAATGATTGTTTGTACTCACTGTAATAGAGTTCATTGAAGGACACAGCCATTTCTTCATTCAATGGAATGGTTATAGCTCCAGCTGCAGGACGACGCTTGGCACAAAAACATGAAAGGGTGCCCAGCAAGGGTGGCTCATCCCCCACTAGCTAGAAGGCTGCTCAGTTAATCCTCAAGCAGTAGAAACAAGACAGACAACATTGAGGGCTGTGTCCTTCAATTAACTCAGAGTAAAGGATTTTACGGTGAATACGAAAAATCCTTTTTTCTCTTCCGTCCATTGAAGGACAGCCATTTCTTAATTCTTTTTTTTAAATATTTAATTATCAGGGCATAATAACTGATAACCAGCATGGATTTAGGAAGGATCGTTCCTGTCAGACCAACCTGCTGACCTTTTACGAAGAGGTAAGTAGAGATCTGGATGGAGGGAAGCCGGTGGACGTGGTTTATCTGGACTTTTCCAAAGCATTTGATGCGGTGCCACATAAACGCTTGTTATACCAGCTAAGGGCTATTGAGATGAGGTAGTGTGCACGTGGATAGAAAACTGGCTGAAGGAACGTGTACAAAGAGTATCGCTAAACGGCACCTTTTCAGACTGGGTTGAAGTCATGAGTAGCGTGCCCCAGGGTTCTGTGCTGGGTCCCATGCTTTTTAACCTATTTATTAATGATATAGGGGAGGGAGTAAGTAGACGTGTCTCAGTGTTTGCTGATGATACGAAAATTGGGAGGGTAATAGACACGGATTTAGATGTTATAACATTACAGGAGGATTTGGATAAACTCGGGGAGTGGGCAACTGTATGGCAGATGAAGTTCAATGTAGATAAATGCAAGGTAATGCACTTTGGAGTTAAAAATAGGCAAATGGACTATACACTTATGGGTGCGCCACTAGGGAAGTCGGAAACGGAGAAGGATTTGGGGTCATCATAGACCACAGATTGCGGAATAGCTTGCAGTGCCAGGCTGCTGTAAACAAAGCAAGTCAAGTCCTGTCTTGCATTAAAAAGGGTATGTATTGCAGGGACAAATCTATAATTTTGCCACTTTACAGATCAATGGTTCGGCCACAGCTGGAGTATGCGGTCCAGTTTTGGTCACCAATACTCAGAAAAGATGTCCTTGAGCTGGAAAAAGTCCAGAGGAGGGCAACAAAACTCATTAAGGGGTTCGAGGACCTAAACTATGAAACAAGACTTGCTAAATTGTGGGTAGTCCCCCTGTGTATGCCTAGTTTTACACCTCTCCCCCTAATTGCATAAATCGAAAAAAACAGAAGGTTGTAAGGGTTTCTGGAGGGGTGTAAATGACCGTCCAAGAGAGATATATAAAAATGATATACAATTTATTACTACTGAATACTTAATTGGTTAAATACATGATTAAATTGAACTTATTAAAAATCAAATCCCTGCAGAGGATACATCAATACATTGATTATTTAACAACTCTAAAGATCATTGATCCAAACTTCCAAATGTAATTTCATAATTTGTTCAAAGCATAATTTAACTCAATAGGCCCCGACAAACCAAGTAAGCAGTGGAGGCAACGGTGGGTTTTTATCCCGCCCGCTCCCGACTGGCTTCCTGGGCACTTCTCCCTCATACTGCAGACCTACCCGGCATGATTCATCCCGAATGGTCCCCTGATGAAGCCTATGGCGAAACGCGTCGGGGCCTATTGAGTTAAATTATGCTTTGAACAAATTATTAAATTACATTTGGAAGTTTGGATCAATGATCTTTAGAGTTGTTAAATAATCAATGTATTGATGTATCCTCTGCAGGGATTTGATTTTTAATAAGTTCAATTTAATCATGTATTTAACCAATTAAGTATTCAGTAGTAATAAATTGTATATCATTTTTATATATCTCTCTTGGACGGTCATTTACACCCCTCCAGAAACCCTTACAACCTTCTGTTTTTTTCGATTTATG
>NW_017308304.1:165416-177225 GCF_000935625.1 Nanorana parkeri | reverse complement strand
AGTTAAAAATAGGCAAATGGACTATACACTTATGGGTGCGCCACTAGGGAAGTCGGAAACGGAGAAGGATTTGGGGTCATCATAGACCACAGATTGCGGAATAGCTTGCAGTGCCAGGCTGCTGTAAACAAAGCAAGTCAAGTCCTGTCTTGCATTAAAAAGGGTATGTATTGCAGGGACAAATCTATAATTTTGCCACTTTACAGATCAATGGTTCGGCCACAGCTGGAGTATGCGGTCCAGTTTTGGTCACCAATACTCAGAAAAGATGTCCTTGAGCTGGAAAAAGTCCAGAGGAGGGCAACAAAACTCATTAAGGGGTTCGAGGACCTAAACTATGAAACAAGACTTGCTAAATTGTGGGTAGTCCCCCTGTGTATGCCTAGTTTTACACCTCTCCCCCTAATTGCATAAATCGAAAAAAACAGAAGGTTGTAAGGGTTTCTGGAGGGGTGTAAATGACCGTCCAAGAGAGATATATAAAAATGATATACAATTTATTACTACTGAATACTTAATTGGTTAAATACATCGATAAAATATCTAATCCCTGCAGAGGATACATCAATACATTGATTATTTAACAACTCTAAAGATCATTGATCCAAACTTCCAAATGTAATTTAATAATTTGTTCAAAGCATAATTTAACTCAATAGGCCCCGACGCGTTTCGCCATAGGCTTCATCAGGGGACCATTCGGGATGAATCATGCCGGGTAGGTCTGCAGTATGAGGGAGAAGTGCCCAGGAAGCCAGTCGGGAGCGGGCGGGATAAAAACCCACCGTTGCCTCCACTGCTTACTTGGTTTGTCGGGGCCTATTGAGTTAAATTATGCTTTGAACAAATTATGAAATTACATTTGGAAGTTTGGATCAATGATCTTTAGAGTTGTTAAATAATCAATGTATTGATGTATCCTCTGCAGGGATTTGATTTTTAATAAGTTCAATTTAATCATGTATGTAACCAATTAAGTATTCAGTAGTAATAAATTGTATATCATTTTTATATATCTCTCTTGGACGGTCATTTACACCCCTCCAGAAACCCTTACAACCTTCTGTTTTTTTCGATTTATGAAACAAGACTGTTAAGATAAAATATGTTCTCGTTGGAGGTTAGGAGATTAAGGGGGGACTTGATATGCTTGTATAAACTATGCAATGGTTACAGCAACATTGTTAACAAACTATTCACGGTTAGCTCCGTAACAAAGACCAGAGGGCACCAACAAAAATTGGTGGAAAAAAAAATTCAACACACAGGGAGCAAGGGGTTCTTCACAGTTAGAGCGGTTAAGGTCTGGAACTCGCTGCCACAGGAAGTGATTTCTGCTAAGAGTGTGGAAGCATTCAAGAAACTCTTGGACGAGTTCCTCGGAGAGCATAACATACAGGGGTACAGGTACGCCTAAGAACAAGATCACACATGGACTCATACACACGCACACACCTGCTCAAACATAAATGCACACACGCAATAGGTTGGACTTGATGGACTTACGTCTTTATTCAACCTCAAAAACTATGTAACTATGTAACATCACGTGTAAAAACACAGACAACCTGGTGGCCGCCTTACGAACTTGCACAACAGAGGATTCAAACAACTCAAGCTACAGTAAGGAGGTACTCTTGCCACCAGCAGAATGCTCTGAGGGCAGATCTGCCAGCACACATTTATTCTCGTAAACTGGCCAGCACTTGAGCCACTATCCAGGGAAGTATATGGGCGTATCAAAGACATGAAGCTTGGAGCAGCGGCCACACACACACAGGGACCATGGGGAACAACAGTAGCTACTTTCCAGAAAGGAGGACAGTAATGGCACTAATTTAGAGCAGACCAGCAGCCAAGTGGTACAAAGACTG
This sequence comes from Nanorana parkeri, assembly GCF_000935625.1. Lineage (NCBI taxonomy): Eukaryota > Metazoa > Chordata > Amphibia > Anura > Dicroglossidae > Nanorana > Nanorana parkeri. Next base: position 175,351 of record NW_017308304.1, on the reverse strand, counting down.
CAATATGAAGACAGTCCCTTAAGGAGACCCATGCACAGACATAATAGGTGCAGAGATCCCTCCTCTGCAAAAAAAGAGGGAGCACACAGATCGCTGCCTGCCTGTCCAGAACAGAAGCACAGCGTCCAAGAAGGCTAAAGGCAGGTGGACACCACCCTCTTTCCCAGAATACTCAGAGTTCACACCAGCATCCCAACACCACACAATGCAGACTGAGGCCGCAACCGCCCTCCAGAGCCCACAACTGTGGCACCCCCGACAACAGCCATGACCGATGCCACACCAGTAAAAACACTGAGCGCCAGCCAGCAGTAGACTTTCCATGTACAAAATGTTTAATGGTGGTAGCAACATTAGCGATAAACTGTTTAAAATTAACTCTGTTACAAAAACTAGAGGCCATCACCTAAAATTGGTGGAAAAAAAATTCCAGCACAAGGGGCGAAGGGGGTTCTTCACAGTAAGATCAGTTAGGGTCTGGAACTCACTGCCACAGGCGGTGATTTCAGCAAATAATGTGGAATTGTTCAAGAAACTTTTGGACGATTTTTAAGGGACCGTAATATACAGGGGTACAGGTAATATACAGGGGTACAGGTACTCCTAGAATGAGATCCTAATAGGTTGGACTTGATGGACTAATGTCTTTATTCAACCTCAAATACTATGTAACACTTCCTGAAGAAAAACAACATCTGATACAAGGGCTGCTCATCAACATCTCACCTTGACAAGGACTATAAGGTCAGTGTAAAATTCACAGAATGCGACAGCTCAAATCACAACACAGCTTTACACCCTGGGCCAGCCCCATGGACTTTACAACACACTCAACACTAGTGAGCATGGCGGAGAGGAAGAATACACTGCTACAACTACACCAGAGATCACTTCACAATGTACAGAGGTCTGCAAAGGAGTCATAGGTGGCAGGTCCTGCTCCAAAATCTGTCTAGTCAGAGTCTACCCAGCAGGTAAAAAAGGCAAAGCCATAAAGCTTTACGCAATTCTTGATGATCAAAGTAACAAGTCTTTAGCCAGCTTAACCTTTGATATGTTCGGCATTCAAAGCCCCAGCATTCCTTACTTCCTAAAAGCTTGTTCAAGAATAGTGGAGACGGCGGCGAGGAGAGCATCTGGCTATCAAGTTGAATCTATTGACAGACAATCCTGCCGGTAGGGCCACAAATTGGTAATGCTCCTCCCCCACAGCAAATCGCAGGAAACGTTGATGACCCAGAAGAATAGGCACATGAACATAGGCATCCTTGATGTCTATAGACGCCAGCAAATCCCCTTGACTTAAGGAAGTCACCACTGAACGAATGGATTCTATCCTGAACCCGCACAAACTGGTTGAGAGGTCCAGCACTGGACGAATACCGTCTTTCTTGGGAACCGTGAAGAGATTTTAATAAAAGACTCTGAATCTTTCAGAGTGGGGAACAGGAATGATGACCCCTTGAAGGAGCAACTCCCCAACCGCTCTGCGAAGGTTAAGGACACGTTGGGGAGAAAGATGGAGATTGGATTTGAAAAAGCGGGCCAGAGAACGAGCCATGAACTATCTTGTAACCCGAGGTAACCACCTCGCGTACCCACTGGTCTGATACATGAGAAAGCCAAGAGCCGGAAAAAAGTAGTAGCCATCCCTCCACCTTGAGAAGATAATGTGGGGGCAGACCTTTATGCAGAGGAAGGTTTACAGGGGGGCTTTGCATTCCTGACCTTGGGAATGAAAAAAATGTTTGTGAGCAGAAAAAGAAGGGCCTGGTTTGCGCCACAAGTCTTTAGATTTTGTGGTCTGCAGCAGAAAGGTGCTCTTGCCCCCTGTAAGATTCTTGATGTTCTCGTCCAAGGTAGTGCCAAAGAAGATCCCTCTGAAAAGGAAGCCCCATAAGAGCCTTATTGGCTGCCTGATCTGCCGACCAGCACTTATGCCACAAAAGTTTACGAATTACCACTGCCAAAACTGAAAGTTTGGACACCAAGGGCTGAGCATCCAAGGCAGCATTACAAAAGGTACTTGAGACCCTGAACAAGCTGATCAGCAAGTTATAATAATGAATGTGCTGCACTTCAACTGGAACAATAAACAAATCTATATAATAAATAAGTGCTAAACAATACATGCAATCAAAGTATTCACAATTGCTCATCTTGTAAATGATGGAAGTCAATTGTGGCGTAGGGCGGAGACTCGCAGACGTGGATTGGAGATTACATGATCAGCAGTACAGCTCCTGTTTGATCTGTTTTGCATCCAGAGAATACAGTAACACAGAGAGAGTTGTCAGGTACTAATTTTACTCAAAGTTTTATGTAAACTTTCCTTATGCAAGTAGTTTTTTTTAAAATGAAGTTTAATTTACGGTTTTACGTCATGGGCTGTTTTGTAAATTTTATTGGATATGGTCGTGATGACACGCTGGTGTCATTTTCTGTGTAACAATTGTGGAGAGGCAATATTTAATATTATAATTTGATACATTTAGAGGGTAACACTTCTTATAGTGCTGGCAGCTACACAGGGTTTGGCGCGAGGTGTGATTTGTCAAGCTGATCAGCAAGTTCGACATAGGACGAAGGCAAATTCTCACCAGCCAGACCATCATGAAGCAACTTTGCCCATTCTGTCAGCATCTGAGAAACCAGAGCAAAAGCCAAGACAGGTGGAAGTAGGGTCCCAGCGACTGTATACATGGACCTAGAAACCCTGGTCCATACATTTTCTAGCTGAACCCTGTGACATTGCACGCTCAGCCATCCATAGCTGAGGAGAAAACCTCATAAGACGGGGGAGGGCGTAAGACATGACAGCAGCCAAGGCGGTCAAGCCGAACCAATGGCAGAGAGTAAACATCACTGGAAACCGCACAAGCCAAGCTACTAGAGGAAGGGAAAGACCCCTTACCCGACCAACAGAGCTCGCTAAAAATCCCAACCACCAGCCCCTACTAACTCAGGCTGTGCTGGACCCTCACCAACCCTGTCCTGCGACACAGACATCCATGTGCCAGCGACCTGGAGATGTGACCAGCCAGCAGCATGTGCCAAGAGGAAAGGGACCACCCCTCTGCATGCCCAAACGTCCAGGAGCACGGGAAGTGATGCAACACGACAGCAAAGTACCCACAACAAACATGGCGGTTGCGGCATCAGGCAGGGAGAGAGCATGGCGCATTTAAGGACAGGATGCCCATTCAGAGCAACCGCGGCTCCCGGCCGCACCTAGACAGCCACAGCTAAGGGCAGGAGCCCAAAACCAAAATGGCGATCGTGGCCCCAGCCGCAAACAAGCCGATGCCTCAGAACAACTTGGTGCCTCCGGAAGGAGCAACACCTGCCCAAGACACGGGCAACGGGGAGGGGGACCATGGCCCACAAAACTGCCGCCCCTAGCCCTGACAAGTGAGAGAGGGGTTAGGCGGCATTAGCAGCACCCAGAATGGCCGTCCCTGCGAACGCCCATCTGAAGGCAAGAGCTGAGACACGACTATGCCCCACATGCCACAGGGCCCCCCCAGCCAAACGACACATACATACCATCTCGTTGGGGGAAAAGTCCCCTAGAGAGCTTCACAAATGGGACGACTCCTCTTAGGGGAAAAAGACGGGAAACCTCTAGCCGGAACCACGGAGTCGTCTGCATGTATAGGAACATTGACTGGTCAATCATATGTGTACCCAGAGAAACATCTCACAGGCTGCTCTGCAAAGGAACAGAGCTATCGCAGCCGAACCTGCCGTAGCAAGGAACTGCTTGCACTCGCTGGCAGGACAGGGGAAGACTACACGGATCTATAGATATACACCTTGTCACCCAGCCTGCTGGTGATTGAAGGATCCACAAAGACCCAACAGGAAAAATAAAAGAAACAAAAATTTTAAAAAAAAAGGAAAAGAAAAAGAATCCCAGCACGGATTCTGACGTCCTAACTCCTTGACGCTAGGCAAAAAAACTGAGGCTGTTAGCACATATGGGGGGGGGGGGGCCCTTTTGTTTTTGTGCATAGCGTCCTACTCCTGCAGGTGGCAGTAAACTCCAGCGGTACAAGATCTAGCGATCTTCGCTGTGTCCTTCAATGAACGAAGAGGGAAAAAAAGGACTTCTAATGTAGAGGACTGTTTAAAATATCTGCCTTCCGAGTCAGCAATCAGTCTCCTCAAAAGAGCACAGCACATGCTCGCCAGCTCTAATCTCAGGTTTCACAAAATTAGTTCCAACAGTAAAGTAATGGAAGCTTTCCCTTCTCAAGATCACTTGAATGATCTAAGAGAGTTACAGGTTTATTCACAAAAGGGTGAAGAGTTTGGAGAAGGCAGGAGAAGTGAACAATCTAAGTCAACATAGCTAAACTGGAAAGCAAGCTGAATTGGAACATTTTCCCAAATCAGCTATTTTGGTCGAGATCAGGGGTCATCAACCTGCGGCTCCGGAGCCGCATGTGGCTCTTTCATCCCCCTGCTGCGGCTCCCTGTCCAGGGGAGATCAGCATCGCAGATGGTATGTGCAGAACTGATCTGCTCTGGAACAGCTGTTCGGTCCTGAAATGTCACTTCTATCCGACTTTGTGAGTGGGGTGGAATGTGAGACCGCACTCACAGAGTCAGATAGAAGTGACATTTCAGGACCGAACAGCTGTTCAGCAGATCAGTTCTCCTGCACATACCATTTGCGATGCCGATCTGCCCTGGAACAGCGGACAAAGCATTGGAATGCTTGACCTATTGGTGGTCACACATTCCACCGCCAAAAAACTGGGCGTGATTACATTGAAATGTGTGACCACATCACCGGTCACACATTGTAACGTAGTCACAAACTTTGATAGAACACCGCCATTAGGGGGGTCCGGCCGGTACCCATGTGAGGAGGCTGGGCAGCCTCTTACATGAGTATCAGCTGTACCAGGGGTGGCATGGCAGAGGTGCCAGGGGAGGGGGTGGAGGAGGCCAGGCCCCAACAGCAGCAGGTAAGAGGAGTTGGGAGGAGGTACAGGGAAAGGGACCCCGCCGACCAGCCCACCTGAGGCCCTGCTGCGCCCACCATAGAGAGTCTAAAGGGTTTTGTCAAAAGGGTTTTGTGGCTCCTGGTGTTTTCTTTTCTGTGGGAAATGGGTCCAAATGGCTCTTTGAGTGTTCAAGGTTGCTGACCCCTGGTCTAGATTGTTCACTTCACCTGCCTTCTCCAAATGCTTCACCCTTGTGAATAACCCTGTTAGATTGGGGACAGACTCTTTACCTGTCCAATGCAGTCTTGGTCTACTATGGGACTTTAAATCAGATTTCTTTACCTTCCAAATAGACAGAAGACAAAACCTTTTACTCCCAGAGGTGTCTTGCCTACAATTAATAGCCTGTATGATCCATTAGGATTTGCAGCCCCTGTCACAAGGTCAAGCGCTAGAGACTTAACTCGTGAAACATCTGATTGAGATGCCCCACTGCCCCGATAAAAACAAATCTTGTTTTTATCGTGTGGAGGAATTCTCTTACAGCCTTATTTGATCTCTATGTTTCACACTCATATGCTTCCATACCCTCTACAAAAGGTACAGAGTAAAAAAACTTTGCATATTCTCTGATGCTTCTGTCAAAGCAATAGCAGCTGTTGCCTACTTAAAGATTGTAGATGTTACAGCACAATGCCACGTTGGATTTGTCATGGGTAAAGCAAAACTAGCTCCACACCCAGAGCACACTATTCCTAGACTAGAACTTAGTGCTAGAGTACTAGCAGAAATTACCACAGCATTGAGCTCAAAGATACCAAATTCTACACTGACAGCAAGGTTGTGTTAAGACTACATCTATAAAACGAAACTAGAAGATTCTATGTTTACATTAACAACAGAGTGCTAAGGATCAGAAGATCCACCCATCCAACACAATGGCAGTATGCATCTAATGATCATAATCCTGCAGACCACGCTACAAGAGCTGTTGCAGCTTGTCACCTTATAGACAACTTGGCTTACAGGGCCTGCATTCTTGTACAGTACAGACTGTTCCTGATAATGACAGAATTGAACTAGTAGCTCCAGACTCAATGTTGAAATCCATCCTGAAATCTCCACACTTCAGTCAACTTAGATCTTACAGATTTTCAAATTGGAAGTCACTTGTTCGAGCGATTACTTTTCTTATTCACCTAGCTTATTCCTTCTAAGGTGCCAAGCATTCAAATGACTCTGTAAAGGCTGACACTATTGTCAGAAGGCTAATGCAATGGTGGAACTGCAGCAGTCCAGAGATCTCATCATCCACACTGCAATATGAAAGCTATGCCAGGGAGAATTTTTTTTTTATCTTTAGGTTACAAACACTTTTCACTGAAGGAGCTTTACTAGATGCTGGCTTTTGGATAGTTGGGAGTCAAAAGATGCGAGTAGTGTAATCTTCAAATGCGTTACTTGCCGCAAGCTTCGTTGCATGATAAGACAAAAAAAAGACAAAAAGGTCAAAAAAAAGATAAAATAAGCACACAACTGGTTACTGGTCACTATGTAAAATCGGGCTGAAATGTGTGGTGTGCGAGCTCCTACTATCAGGGAGAGGAACCCTGCAATTCAATACATATAAACAACAAGCGTTAGGAGCACTACTACCTTAAATTAAGAATGTCCAATGTCTAATGTTGGTGAAAAATCGAATGATGTGACTTACAGTTGGAAGGCAGCTGGTGTGTCAAAGGTGGTTATTCAATCCTAATGGCGGGTGCCTGGGGAGAGTTCGAGGATAGATTGTCCCAGGAGTATGTGGTAGCGGGTGTAGGAGCACTGTGGAGAAACCTGGCAACACGCGTGCACGGCTGGCCAGGCCGGGCCGCGGCGGCTAGGAAAGGGGAAACCGCAAACGGCTGTATTATACTATGTTCGGTACGTTCAGCAGGTCTCGTCAGGTTGGTGTCACGCCAGTGTGACAGGTCATGAATGGGGAAGAAAGTCTAAACGAAGGAGAGGGCTCTCAGTGCGGTAAAAAAAAGAGGGGGGGGACTCTTAGTACAACATAAAAAACATGTATTCTTAAAAGAGCCCTTCGCTGGGGATGGTAACAAGTGTGGACCAAATGTACTCTACAACACTTGCACGCAATTGCTTTGAAGTCTCAAAATGATCTGGAATGCAAGTGTAGAAAAAAAAAACGCACCTGTGTGTGGAGCCCTATATTTGTACATGGACCCGCCATTATGAAATTAGACTGGAGGAGCAACGGGACCGCATAGTTACAAGACGGTTGAAAAGCTGGTAGAATGAGTGACAGGAAGGGACTTCTAGTATGGTGTGAATCTCAATTTCTTCATTCAGACCAACTGGTGTCAAGGTGTTTCATTTGTAGATCCAGAAAGTCTCCCTTACATAGTAGGTGAAAACGTTCTGATGGTGACAGATGGGTGGAGATATGCTCGATGGCAAACACCTGAAGGCCCTGGATATTTTTATGATGTTTTAAAGAAAAAGGTCTTGGGACATTATGTTCAAGGTCCCCTTTCTGGATCAGGCATCTGTTGTCTCCAATTCTAGCACGTAGTGGACGTTTGGTGCGGCCCACGTACAGAAGCCCGCAGGGACAGGTGAGCCCATAGACAACATGAGCATGTTATAAATTGCTTGATGTGATATGGCTTTTTGAGATGGTCGAAGAATTTAGTTTGGCCGTGCTGGATAAACTGGCAGGTTAGGCACCTGGGCTTTCTGCATTGAAAAATCCCCACCCTATTATCAAATAGAAAGTTCTTTGGTGTGATTTCTGGTCCTTGGAATAGACAGCTGGGCCCTACCATGTTCTTCACATTCCTAGATTTCCTAAAATTAATGGTAGGTTTGTGTGGTGGGGGGGTAAATTTGGGCTTAGTCTGGGGTCCTTTCTCAATATGTGCCAGTTTTTGTTGATGACATTGAAACAGTTGTTGTATGTGGTAATAAACCTTGTTACCATCACCCTTGGTAGTATCCTTTTTCTGGTGTGGGACTGAATCCTGATCTGTGTTAGATATGTGGAGAATGCCATGAGGTCCAGCTAATCTTCCAGCTGATGTTGGCCTTGATGTATGGTCTTTGGCCTGTCATCACAGGCCACACGAGAGATTGTCAGGCAAACAGCAAGCGCTGGTCAGTCATACTTGCATGACTGCCCAGAGCCATTCACATTGAACCCTTTCTTGCTTACTCCAGCAACCCTCACCACTCAAAACTGTAGTCCACACTCCTAGAGAATTCAATACGAAGGCCTTGTATACACATCACTGAAAACTAGTATAGTGTTGCAGATACCTTCTGGGACAGGTTGAGGAAACCACATTTCCACCTTGCAACCACGCAGAAAGTGGCAAGAGAGCAAACCTAAAGGTTTGATGAAACCAGGTAGGGAGTGTTCTGCCCTCAACCATGGGATTTATTGACTTACCTACCTTCTCAAAATCAGCCACAAGATGGTGCAATACTTCCTTTGCAACAGAGCAGTTTTACTATTGTAAGTTCTCAGCCCATGAAGAAAGAAATGCATTGTGGGACTTGGACTACATCTTACAACCAAGGAGAAGAGAATCTGATGTCATCCTGAGCTCCTGTCTGAAGTAAATATTATTTTCCATATGGCAGCATCACTAGTAGGGACACATTTATTTTTGAGCCATCACCTCATTTACATGTTCATATATTGTTTTCATGTCATATTTCACACCACCCTGTTAATAAAGCTTCAAGATTTCATCCAGTCTGGCATTTTGCAGAAGGGGGGTGTTTAGCTGCATGTCAAGCTATACACAGGCCACAGGGTAACTTATAGCAAGGACAGAACAAGATTATTTTGTTGTTCAAGTCTTTCAGGAGTTCAGGGAACTGGAAGCCAAATTCAATAGTCACTCCCAGAATTTTTCATTTTCATCCCATTAACTTTATTACTTGGGTTTCGTTTTAGTCTCACACACAAAAAACCCCACCTCCCCTACTAAAAAGTTTAGTCATGGGAAGGGAATATGATCGGCAAGCCAACCACATTAACATATACACATTTGTGCAATCACTACCGAACTATCGGAAAATTTGATACACGGCAACATACGTGAATATTTTATATAGATGTGAATGGTCAGCAGCCAATTTTGAAATATATTACAAATCATGAAAACGTATGTAGTTGTACAAGGTCTATTGTGAATAGACAACTTTGCTATTTATGTCTCCAACTACAATATTTTCTAATGCGCTATAACCAGCTGAAATGCTTGGCCACCTTTATTGCTGCTTGCAGCTATATTTAAAGTTTAGCGTTTTTCCTACTTTCATTTCCCCAAAAACAACAAATGTTATTGCCCAATGATTGCTTCTACCCAAGGTTGTCCCTTAATTCACATGTGATTAATTCTGGATTATAAGAAATTAGTAAATCCAACAGCATTTTTTTTTCTAGTTGGAGTTTCCACCATTTGACCCTCTGTAAATCTCATGTAGAAAAACGTATTGATGGGCCTTTGGCGAGTGTGGTTCAGTTTGCTGAAATCAATATCCGGATAGTTGAAATCTCCCATAATTATAACATTGGCTTGCCTCTCCACCAACCATGTACAAACTTTTAAAAGCATTGACAATTTGGGGTATCCTATTTAGTCACGTTTCACAGGTGCACACCATTGTTACACTGGCAGGTTGGGTATTTACTCGCCACAACCTGCAAGAGTAGTTGAAATGCCTCCTTTTCCCTTATGGTCAGGGGCCTAACATAACAATACATGTACCATTTGTATTGCTAGTTTTCATCTCCAGCCATAAAGCCTATGCTACCTCCCCAATTATTGATGTTGTTGCACACATTTAGTATCAGTTTTCCTGGCATACATGTTAGATGAACATACATTTTCTGGTAAGTGTTACAATATGCATTCAAATTATGTAGTCTTTGAAATCTTAATAGTAAACATAGTTTCTTTAATA
>NW_017308304.1:164455-164811 GCF_000935625.1 Nanorana parkeri | reverse complement strand
TTTGCAATGAATTAAGTTAGGTTTTGCAAAATTTATTGGGCAACATTGAGCCACAAATATTACAAGCTTAAAAAAAAAAAATTTCAAAAGGGAAATAAAGCATGGATTAAAATACAAACAAAAAATATGTTTACATTAATAAGCATTGCAGAAACAAACAGTAACACAGCTACCGTGTTCTACAAAAGTCAAATGGCAGAGAATGGCCTGTTAAGTAGTTGTAAAAGAGCATCTGACATTTTGAATACTGAAATATGAAAGGATGACTGTACAACCTAACATGCCACCCCCAGTATACCTAGAACTGTGTACTTCTCTCAGCAACCAACCCAGTGCAGAACTACGTACAAAATGCA
>NW_017308304.1:153002-163938 GCF_000935625.1 Nanorana parkeri | reverse complement strand
GGGGGGGGAGAACTAAGCTGTAAACCTGCCGGCTTTAAAATAAAAAAATTGCTTTTCCATTAGAGCCTCGGGAAAGCATGTGCGCTATACTGGGTTGTATGCTGGTGTGAGGCAAGTTCAGGATTATGGGTAGCATGGGGGGGTGGGAAAAGGAGGTTAAAAGTAGTTACCATTCCAGGTAACAAAACAAAATATATATAATTATCCCACAATAAAGCATCAGCTCAGTCCTGAACATAAAAAAAAAACCCCTAAAAAACAAACAAAAAAATGCCCTTTTCCCTAGGTTTACATTCCCCATGCAGCACTCATGCTCATATTGCTTGACATTGCACCCATCCCATTTACACCCATTGATCCTTGTCTTCCACTGCCATAGTAACTGTTGTTTAGTCCACTCTGGTTACCTAGAACAAAACCAAAATATTTGTCATTTAATTTTTTTTTCTACAAGAACATATGCACTGGTATGCCAACAGTGATTTAGTGCAACAGATGGGCTTGAAGTTAGTCACCCATTAACATTAATCCTGCAGAATTTGTAAAGTTAACTCTTGTAGTAAACTTCCACTTTCCTTAGTATGTGCAAGCCTAACCAAATTGATCTTAGAACAGACCGCAAGCAATTTTGCATGAATTCATTCTTAATATCTTAGGATATACATCAAGGGTTCCTTTGGTATGGATATCAAATGATGGAGGTAAGGGACTGGATCTCTGCATAATTGAAAAAAAATAAATAAAAAAAAAAATTAGTTTCTCTGCATCACCGAATCTTAAAGTGGAGAAAGCAACGTGATGTGTCAGTGCAAGTAACAGTCAGGAAATGTCACTCAGTCATTTTGCACAAAACACAACAGCAACAATTTCACTAGTTGTAAATTGGTTGTGTATCTGTGAAAAATACAATTTTCTATGAACATAACATTTTTTAAATTCTTTCATCTGTTCTGGTGATGCTTGACAGTCTGGCCAATATGAACGGGCAATCCATTGGCAGGTCTGTAATCCTAAAAAGGCTAGGAACCCTTAATATATAGCAAGCTTGGTTAATTATACCTGAAAGCCCCATGTAAAAAAGGGTATCCAAAATAGAAGTAAAAGTAAAAAATGTAGTTGTGTTAAGGAAAAAAAAAAAACACCTAACAGCATACGCCATTAATTCACAAGCGGCTAGAGTTTTTAAAAGTAATATTTACCATAACCACTTAAACCAGCCTGATTTCCATATCCTGCACTATAGCTGCCACTCAAAGCCTGGGACCCAGGGCTGCCATAATTTGACTGTGTACCTGTTTCAACCAAAGGGGGGGAAAAAAAAGTGTCAACTCATACCTGAACGCTGAAAAGGTTTCCAGTAAATGTGAGGCAAGGACATGCATTCATGCAGTTTAAAAAACAAAAATATGTTTTTAGAAGCAAATTCCATTACATGTAAGTGGAAAAGATTCTAGCATTAAAAAGTAGCTTCGATAATTTGCTAGATATAAATAGCTGGTCTTTGTTGTCCCTTTACATCTTCTCTTGAATACAACCAGGAAAGCCCTGGGTACGCGATAAACTTCCTATTCCTCCTATCCAAAATGAATGCTATATTGCACAGTATGTCAAGAAAGTGACCAGGAAGCCACTTGCATCTTAGTCAGCCCCTTAGAAGATTCTCCTAAGGGACACATGGACCATGCATCCCAATGTGTTCAGCTTATGACAGTGCCCGGTTGTCACTAGGACAGGAAGATGGCCTTGAGGATCTTAAGCAACCACTAATAGAAAACAGTAGCATGAAAGTGGCAAAAACTGTGCAAACTACATATTACAGATCCTAAACAGCACATTGGGATGGGATTTCCAAAATATTAACTGCCAATAAATTGAACATATAAATTTAGACTGCAATTATATAAAGGAACCTACAATTGTAAAGCATCAATAGCCATTTTTAAACCAGTTACACAAGTCAAAAAGATTTTCTGATACTTACCAAGTCCACCCATCATCTGCCCACCATATGCAGCACCAGATCCACCAGCCGTTGAATTAAGGAACAACTCAACATATCGGTGTTCTAAGGGAAATAAAACAAAAATATGTTCATACAGAAGCTTGTAATTCCGTGAGAAAAAAAAAGAAATTTCTGACTAAACACTTTACCAAAAACAAAGTATCCTAGCACATTACATAGGTCATATGGACAGCTGATGGAGGTTTACAGCAGGGCACCTAGAAGAGCAGAATCTTCAAAAAGAACCACTGCCACACCATAGTTTCGAGAATGCAATACTATCTGGCTTTAACCAATACAGAGATATAAAGGAGGCAGCCATTAGTGACCTTTTAAAAATTCTAGTTGATCAACAGTCTCTGGCTTTAAAACTCAGGCACTAGGCCAGAACAAGTCTGTACATCAGGAAAAAGTCTTAACTCCTGCTCTGCAAGCCTATTCTAGATAAGTGACAAAGCATTTACAGAACTTAATGATCACCCAGTTAACAAACAGCCTTGATCTTTCTTGGTACAGTATTCCTCCCATTAGCTGTAAAACCTAGCTGAATTTCATTTAAATTGCTAATTCACTATCAATTTTTAATGTTAACACTTTCACCTCCTTGCATTTCTGTGCTGCCACTTCTGTCTATATGCATGCATGCCAACGAAAGCTGCACATTTCAGGTTAGATTTTCTGATGTGGCCCACACATGCATAAGGTGTTAAACTGTCAATTGTCTGTTACAGGCCTGTTTTGGACTCAGGGACGCGGCGTTATTGCAGGATTTACTAATGTAAAACACATAGGGTACACCTACGTATAAAAACAGATAACCTGTACAAACTTTTAAAGCATTGCATATTGACAATTTGAGGTATCCTATTTGGTCGCCGTTTCACGGGTGCACACCATTTTTAAACACTGGCAGGTTGGGTATTTACTCGCCACAACCTCATGATTATATAAAAAAAATTACATAATTGTGGTTTATATCGAGTTGCACTAAGATCTTGAGACTTAAAAATGTGCAACTACCGCCATTTTATTCTACAGGGTCTGCTTTCAGGAAATAAACTTTTGGGGGTTTTAAGTATTTTTCAGGCCTAAAGTATGGATTATAACAAGTGTACAAAAACTGCCTTGGCTGGGGGAAAAAATGAATGCTTCATTCACTGGTAGGATGAGTCAGTTACAGAAACAACGTTTTTCAGCACAGCTAGGACTTGAAGTTACTCACGCATATTGGCTTTGTCTTTAGACATTGCTGCCACTGCATCCTCATGTGTTGCAAATTCAACATCTGCTTCTCCAGTGACTCTTCCATCTGCCCCAATTTCAATGTGAACTCTTACTGGATTCAAAGGAGAGAAGAACTAAAAGAAGCAGAAAAAACACATTGAAACAACTCATTTTGTTTCTGTATTAAAGAACACGCATACAACTTTTTAAATAAAACAAAAAATGTATTTTGTACAAGCCATAAAATCAATTTACTGGGGTTTGAGATACAAAGGAATTCAGAGACTCAAGTTACAGGAGGATTTGAACAGTAGACACTCAAAACACTAACAGGCCCACAAAAAACAGAACTGGGGACTGTCTGCCACCCCCAAAAGCAGCTCAGATGACCTTATGGCCAAAGCTGGCACGATATCAGGCCTGGACATTCACCTGGTAGAATGAAAAGCCAGGTGGTGGCCTTGCAAATCTGAGAAACCGTAGCCTAATGCAGAAAAAAAAACACAGGAAGCACTCACAGATCTAGTGGAGTGCTTTGACAATAAGCTTGAATAATGATGTCTAAGCCACTGAGAAATGGTGGAATGAAAAGCAGGTTCCCAATTACATGGACTACGTGTGTGAGAGTTTCACTGCTTCCATTAGAAAGACTAAGTTAGGAACAGGACACAAAAAAAAAGATCAAAGCAATGGAACGGAAAAGGTCCTGAAAAAACAGGCGCTTGTACATGTGACTGAATAGAGGCTGGAGAGGTATTCAAAGTGAACTAGGATCTCTGAACAGACAAAATCTGTCAAGTTTGTTTAACCTGGAGGCCAGAAGGTGCACATCCAGTGTCCCCCACTTGTGACAGGTCGCTAATGCTGCAGGCAAGATCAGATAAGTATTCTACAGGGAAAGGCATGGAAGCACGCTGCAGAGTAGGTAATAAAACTTGCAATTTGTCCCATAAAATCCTGCACAACTGCAGCAAACATCAATACATAGGTTACATTCTAGGATAGCTTACAATTGTCCAGTTCAGCAGGGGGCTGGGTACGTCCTTAAAAGCTAGTAATGAGGAGCTGCCAATCTGACTAGCTGCATATAGAGCTCAGCAGCTCTACATGAAGACATACATACCCTGTTAATGGCAGGCGACTGCAATGCCTCAAAAAGCCACTACAGAGACCGCTTGTTGGGATTCTGAAACGGAGATCGAGATGGTCACAGGGGCTGTAAACCCAACTTGGTTTATGGGTTCAGAGAGACTGTGCTGGGAATGGTGCAAGAGTGCGTTTAGAGTTCTTACTGGCAGAATACCACACAACAGTGGTGTATTTTGGTTTTGGGCTGCCCTAGGCAAAACTAAACTCTGGCACCACGCCCCCAATCTAAATTTGCCCCACCCCTTCCAGTTTCATTTTTCGTAGTAACCAGTCGCTGAATACAGCGAGTGCCCTGTATGACTTCTGCCAGCATCTCAGGTGGACTGTACGATTGTCTTATGGAAGATGTGTTGCATTTGCACAGTGGTAAGCAACCATGGGAGGCAAGGCCTCGGGTACTCAAACTGTGGCAGCTGGTGTTGGTTTTAGGCAGCAAGGTGACCAAGGAAGATCCACATGGTGCTTCACAAGCAGAAGCAGCGGTAAGATGGTGCGAAAAGTTCAAAGTGCCACAGCGCTTCACCCAGGGGATGACAAGCACTCTGACCCTTAGCTTTCACCCTTTGAGGTCCCAAGCTACTGTAGATGTAACAAACTGACTGTTTCTGATTTCCCATGTCACTCAATGGACAAGAAAAAAAAAAAAAGCTAGCCAATTAGCATGCGCATTCCAGAAAGTATCATCTTTATATCTGGTGCAATGTCAGTGCACTTTCAGGAAAAGTTAAATTTGCACTACACAAGGTGTTGCATCAATTAAGCACTTCTCATACCCAGACATACAAGAGTGCAGTCTGTTGTGTATAGTCTTGAGTATAAAGTGACCCATAGCTCAGCCTCGTGGCGGACTAATCCTCGGCCCTGTACGGCGGCCCGACAGAACAGTTATCTCCCATCGGCCCAGAATCTCCGAGACCGGAAGCCGCACGAGGGGACGCCATGAGACGGATACCAGCAGAACAAAAGCCCATTGAAGGTACTTTGCAGTAGGGGGGGAACTCCACTGAGTCCTCTACATCAGCAGGATAGTTGCCAAGGCTAAAACTTTAGCAGGGAACTTTCAGGCAAAAAAAAAAAGGATTTTTGTACTCACCGTAAAATCCTTTTCGCTCCGTTCATTGAAGGACACAGGGCAACAGATCGTAGATCCTGAATGGTAGGGTATATCGCCACCTGCAGAAGTAGGACGCTAGGCACATAACAAAAAGACAAGACAGCCTAGGGGCGGCCCCTGCTGGTGGCCCAACCCCTCACTTGCTGACAAGTCCCAAGTAACAAGCATTAAGGAGTGTACAGCCTATAAAAGAGGGCGGGACCTGTGTCCTTCAATGAATGGAGAGAAAAGGATTTTACGGTGAGTACAAAATCCTATTTTCTCTCCCATTCATTGAAGGACACAGGGCAACAGATCGTAGATCCTGAAATGGTAGGGACGTCACCAAGCAGTACACAGGGGTGGGCAACACCCAAACACCCAAAAGACCCCTCAAAGAGCCGCCTGCAACACTTTTGCGCCCCAAACCAGCATCCACCGATGCAAAAACATCCACCGTGTAAAAAACTTAAAGGTGTGAACAGAAGACCACGCAGCGGCCTTACAAACCTGAGAAACAGGAGGCCCCATGACAGAAGGCCCAGTAAGCCCCAAAAGCCCTAGTAGAATGGGCAGTGACAAGGAAAGGAGGCTCACGTCCCTTAACGGCGTACGCCTGAAGAACATTACGAATCCACCAAGAGATGGTAGCCGCTGACGTGGCACGGCCCTCACAAGGGCCCTCCGTGAGCACGAAAAAGGAGTCGGCAACGCAGAAAGCCGTAGTTCCCATATAAACACGGAGAGCGCGAACCACATCCAAACAGTGGAGAGCACGTTCCTTCCTATGAACCGTCTGCGGGCACAGGGAAGGTAAGACAATGTCCTCATTCAGATGGAATGCCGACACAACCTTAGGCAGGAATGCCGGCCGAGGACGGAGAACCGCCTTGCCCCTATGCAACACCAGCAACGGAGACTTGCAGGACAAGGCAGCCAACTCGACACCCGCCGAACGGAAGTGATGGCCACCAAAAGGCCACCTTTTGAGATAAAGACATAAGCGGAACCTCCCGAAGGAGGTTCAAACGGAGATTCCTGCAACACCGAAAGCACCAGATTCAGATCCCACGGTGCCAAAGGCGAGCGGACAGGAGGAGCAATGCGCGTCACCCCCTGAACAAAAGTGCGAACCAAAAGGATTAGATGTCAAAGGGCGCTGGAAAAGCACAGCCAAGGCAGAAATTTGGCCCTTCACAGTGCCCAACGCCAGCCCTAGGGCCACCCCGTGCTGCAAGAACGAAGGAAAGAATCCTGCTGATGCAGAACAAACACGGGGGACAGGGCCCCAGCCTCACACCAGGCTAAATAGGCCCTCCATGTGCGATGGTAAATCTTTCTAGAGACCGCTTTGCGCGCTCTTAGCATAGTGGAAATGACTGCATCGGACAACCCCCGGTCCTTCAGGACCTGGCTCAACAGCCACGCTGTCAAAGCCAGCGACTGTAAGGATGGAACACAGGTACCTGGGACAGAAGATGCGGACGCAGAGGCAGCCACCACTAGCTGAACCACATCCGAGTACCACGCTCCGAGGCCAGTCCGGGGCCACGAGGACGGTGACGTTCTCGGCCGCGATTCGTCGCAGAAGTCGAGGCAACAGATACAGTGGAGGAAAGGCACATATCAGACCGTAATGACCCCAAGGAGCCACCAGGGCATCCACCTCCTCCGCCCAGGGATCCAGGCCACAAACCGGTCCACCTTCCGGTTGAACCGAGACGCCAGAAGATCCACCTCCGGCGTCCCCCAGCAAAGACAGAGCTGCTGAAAAACTTCCGGGTGCAGTGACTACTCTCCCGTGTCCACCGACTGTCGACTGAGGCAGTCGGCCTGCCAATTGTCCACCCCCAGGATGTAGAACACCGAGAGAGCCAGAACCCCATTCTCTGCCCAGAAGAGAATCCCGAACACGTCTCGACCTGCGGCCACACTTTTTGAGCCGCCCTGGTGGTTTATGTACACCACCGCTGTGGCGTTGTCCGACTGGACACAAACCGCCAGATCCTGAAGCCGGGTCGACCAATGAAGGAGAGAAAAGGTGAATTGCCCGAAGTGCCAACACATTTATCGACAGCTGGGACTTGTCCGGCGACCAACAACCCTGCACGGTCAAGGCGCCCAGGACTCGACCCCAGCCCCAAAGGCTGGCATCAGTGGTGACCACCGTCCAGTGCACAGGAAGGACTTCCCCGCACCGAGATTGGAGAACGAAGCCACCAGCGCAAGGAGGCTCTCGCCTCGCGAGACACCTGAATTCCCTTGTCCAAGGATAGGGGGGACTTGTCCCACTGTACCAGGATGTTCCTCTGCAGGGTCCTGGTGTGGTGCTGCACAAAAGACAGCGCCTTGAGGGATGCCACCATGAGACCCAGGACCTGCATGCAAAAGGACGACCAGCGAGTCCGGAGCAGCCATACTTTGGAACGAAGTTTCATGAGCTTGCCCCAAGGGAGAAACACGCGGGCTGCGACGTGTCCGGAACCAGGCCCAGATAGTCCAGGCGTGGAGAAGGCACAAGGCAAGACTTCAGCAGGTTCAGGAGCCAACCGAACTCCAAGGACCACACCGTGACCTCCAGAGCCGTCACCAGAGAGGAGTGCAACTCTGCCCACAGAAGCAGATTGTCCAGGTAGCCCACGATTGTGAAGGGGAGGGCTTGTTAAACTTCCCACACTTGTCAGAAGGGGCCGAAAAAGCCGCCTGTGAGTGGAGAAGGTGGGCCCAGGCTTCCTGCACTGCTCCTTCTTGCGCACCTGGGCAAGAAAGGTACTCTTACCACCTGTCAGATCCTTGATTCCTTGAACCAGACGGTTCCCAGTAAAAGGTAATTCCGTCAGAGCCTTCTTGGAAACCTGATCCGCCGACCAGCACTTAAGCCAAAGCTACCGGCGAAGCGTCACAGCTGACAGACACCTTGGACACCAACGGCGCCGCATCCAGGGCCGAATAGCAGACATACCCAAGGCCTTGCACCAACTGGTCCGCCAACTCCACGTAAGCGTGAGAAACAGTCTCCTCTGCAAGACCCTGGTGCAACATTTTAGCACACTCGGTCAGAGTCTGAGACCAAGGGAGAAGCCATAAGCGCCCGAGACGGAGCAGAGAGTCGGGGAAAGCGCCTCAGCTTTCCTATCGGTGGGATCCTTAAAAAGACGGAGAATCCTCCACCGGGATGACCGTGGCCTTGTTTAAGCGAGAGACCGGGGGGGGGTTCACCGCTGGCGGAGAAGACCACTTAGACCAAAGACCTCCTCAAAGGGATAGCAAACCGAGAAACGCTTAGGGACCGCAAAGGACTTGGTAGGCCGCTTCCAATATTAATAATAAAGTCATTGAAAAAGGGGATGCAAGGAAACACTTTGGTGGAATGCCTACTCTTATGCGTCCAAACTGTACTGGCGGCAGCGAGGAAGAGCTAGCAGCATCCTCAATTTTAAGGGTCTCCCTGACAAAGCGGACTAGCGCAGAGACCATCTCACGTTCCTGAACTCAATGCGCGTCACAAACCCGTCCATGGCAGATGACAATACCTCCAGGGACAGGGGCCCACTGATGCCTGGCAAAGGAGCGCAGGTCGCACAAAGAGGGGACCTAGAGAGGTCCCCAGAGCGCAGCCCACAGCCCTCACAAGGCTACGCAGAGGAATCATCCCTGCGATCCATGGTACACCCCACACAAAACCGCCCCACAGACTGGAAACTACCACAGGCCAGAGGAGAGAGGGACCCCATCCGCCCGAGGAAGTCCAGGCGGAAGTGATGTGTGAGAAAGGGCGTTTTCCCACATCCAAGATGACGGCTGCGGAGCAACCAGACCAGGGACTCGAGTAGCGGCCGCGGAACAAGCGGCCATCCCTTAAAAAACAACCACAGAGCTCCAAGACCCCCACAGAAGCCCCCAGGAAGGGCGTCTGCCCTCATCCAATATGGCGGCCGCAGAGCCGCATGGAGGCCACAACCAGAACAGGGACTCGAGTAGCTGCCGCCGAATGAACGGCGTCAGCCGCGGTATTGTCTGCATATGCTGCAGCAGAACACCCCCACATCCCCCCCCTAGCCCCACATCGGCAAACCCCAAGCCACATACAGGCAGCCAGGAGATGCAGCTGTGACAGAAACAGCGCAGCACCAGCACTGCATTTTACCACCTGAAGATGTCACGATCCCCTCGACAGTCACTGCCACCACATACATACCCCTGCCGGGAAACAGTCAGACCCCAGGCACTTCGAGGATCCGCAGCCAGGACGCGCAGGGGAGCGGTGGGCACAACGCCCCCGGCTGTAGTCGCGGTGCCGCCAGCCTGCGCGTAGTGCTGTGACAGGTAGGTCAGGACCTCCTGTCATATGCACTCCACCGGGACAAACCCACAGGCGTCGAGGAACCGAATGTCGCAGCCGACCCACCGTGGCAGTCTGCATGCGCTCGTCGGTCACGCAGGAGAGACTACAAGGATCTAAAACAGTCTAGCATGTCGCCCTGGTGACACTTGCTTGAAGAAACCGCAAAAAAAAAAAAATTCCAGAGAATTTTTTTTAGCTCCTTACCTGTGAGGCTAGGCAAAAAACTGGAGACTTGTCAGCAAGTGAGGGGTTGGGACACCAGCAGGGGCTGCCCCTAGGCTGTCTTGTCTTTTTGTTATGTGCCTAGCATCCTACTCCTGCAGGTGGCGATATACCATTCAAGATCTACGATCTGTTGCCCTGTGTCCTTCAATGAACAGGAGAGAAATGATATACCAAATTCTATGGATAGATGGGGAAACCCCCCCTCATGCATACCCCATGTCCACTGTCCCTGATATACAGTACATGAGGGAAGCCCCTGCTCACTAGCACGAAGGCCAGCTGGAAATAACATTACGATGTCCTGCTTGGCCAGAGGAAACAAATTACTGAGGTGTGCAAAGCTTGTGCTTTTTATTTAGGTGTGGGTGATGAGTTTCCTATTCCGGTGAGAGGAGCCCATCTCTGATACTGTCCTGGAAGGCGACTAGAGAAAGTGCAATAAACTTCTATTAAACAGCATTTAAAGTTTAATTGTACCATACTTACAGTATAAATGTCTGTCTCTGTTGCCCTGTAAGGAAGACCTCTCATGTGCACACAGTGACCTGTTGTACTTTGAAAATTGGAACCATCCCCATACCTTTGGTCAGACACTGCTGAGGGCATAAAAAAAAAAAAAATTACACTAAAAATATATTAACAAAATACACACACCACTAGAGATGCAACAGTTAAATCGATTAAGTCGATTAAAATCGACGATTGAAAACGTTGGCAACGTTTTCGATCGTCGATTCGTCGGCTATCGATTGCTTAGCCTGTTCGGGGCTCCGCACGCGGCCTGAGTCGCACGTCACGCTGCTCCCGACGTGCCCACCGCACAGGCCGCAGCCGCATAAGCCACGCCCACCGAACAGGCTGAAGCCGCGCACGCCGCTGGTCTCCTAGCCGTGAGCTC
>NW_017308304.1:122834-150986 GCF_000935625.1 Nanorana parkeri | reverse complement strand
ACCCGCCGCAAGCTCCCTCACCCGCCGCTGGTCTCCTCAGTCGCCGCATAAGCCATGCCCGCCGCTGGTCTCCTCCTCGCCGTGAGCTCCCTCACGCGCCGCTGGCCTGCAGACAATTGAGGGCCCACCTTCTAAAAGTCAGGAGTGGACTACACTAGAAATGTAACTGTAGTGATCTGGATGTAATGACATCAGCTTATTTTAATAGTGAGCACTTCAATTTAGTCAGAATCTCTCAAGGAAACCTCTTATTGAAAAGAGCCCTCCCCCCTCCCCCCCCTTTTCAATAACATGTTTCACTGATGGTTAGCACTTTCCTCCCTGTTCACATAGGAAAGGACTAGCACCTGTTCACTAGAGCTGCAACAATTATTCAATTAAAATTGACGATGGAAAACGTTGTCAACGTTTATCGTCGATTTGTCGGCTAAAATTCAAATTTCCCGGTCACGCCACGCCCATTAAGCTGTTTGTGCCACGCCCACGCGACACGGCTTAGCCACGCCCACACTGAGGACATGCGTCTGGCCCTCTCCTCCTGGCGAGCTTTCCGACTCGCCGACAACCAACAACGCTGCTGCTCGCCGACAACACAGTCATTCAAAGTCAGGCGAGATCAGCCGGGAGCTTTTTAATGCTTCCTGTTGTGTTTTGGTTTTTTTTAAGCGGCACACTGCAGAACATTAGCAGCTATAGAGGAACAACAAACAGCCTGTATAATGTATTATTGCTGGGATTTGTTGTTCCTCTATAGCTGGTGGTATTCTCCATTGCGCTGTGCAATGTATTATTGCTGGGATTTGTAGTTCCTCTATAACTGGTCAGTGGTAATCTGCATTGCACAGTATAATTATATACAGCGCAATGCAGAATACTAGCAGTTAGAGGACTACAAATCCCAGCAATAGTACATTCTATAATGTTGTACTATTGCTGGCATTTGTTGTATTCCTATATAGCTGGTGGTATACTGCATTTCGCCGTATAATTATACAGCGCACTGTAGAGGACTACAAATCCCAGCGATAATAAATTATATACAGCACTGCAGAATACCACCAGCTATAGAGGAATACATCAGATCCCAGCAATAATACATTATATACAGTGCAATGCAGAACGCCAGCTACAGAGGACTACAAATCCCAGCAATAGTACATTATAGCATAATGTACTATTGCTACATTCCTCTATAGCTGCTGGTATTCTGCATTGCGCCGCTGTATAATGTACTATATTGCACACCACACTTTTTTACTTCCACCGTGCCAAGCTTGCTCCTGTGATGGATTACAATCTCAATAGAAACTAGTCCATTACTGGAGCCTTTTTTTTTAAATCCGATTAATCGAACTTAATAAATCGGCCAACTAATCGATTATGAAAATAATAGTTAGCTGCAGCCCTACACACAACCAACATACCTCTTCCAAATCTTTGTTCTGCACCAAAACCATATTCATTGTATCCATTGTACTCCTCATATCCACCATATCCTGCAAAGAAAAATTACATGAATTCACATTTTGTGAGAGGACAGAACCAACTAAAATACAACATGATACTTATCAACTGGTTTTGTGCAAAAGGCAAATGAAAAATATATGGGCCTATTCACAGCTTTACTATGCATGCTGCAGGCACATGGCATAGTACATGTAGAGCAACAACTTGCCTCCTCCATAGGCTCCACGCCTCATGCGGTCAAATCCTCTCCCTGCGGCACTGTAACCTCTACCGGCACCTGGTCTGTCATAGGGTCCTGGGCGCTGCATGCCAAAGAGCTTCCTCGGAGGATCATAGTGTGTACGAACCTCCGCTCTACTGCTCTTAAAAATCTCAATGTACCTAAATGGGAGTTGGGGTAGGGAGATGCATTATTGGCATACACAACAAAAACACACAATTTTACTAAATTTATTGTTAATCACAAGTTTAAAAGAAAAAAAAAGGCAGTTTAAAGCTTCTAAAACCAGTAAACGTTTAGATTATAACTTGTGTGGTCTTTTATCAATGGAATGATAAGACTACAAAAAGGAACATTATGCAAATAAAGCGCAAGGCTTTTCTTGTTAATTAAAAAAACATTATGCGCAGCAATCACGGGTGCAAATAGATAAACCCATTGTGACAGAAGTAATTTTAGACCATAAACATTAAAAATAAATGTAAAACAAGAAAGTATCACATTTTCTTATGGCAACACTAACAGATTTACATCATGTATATCAGGCTAAATACATTTTAACTTACATGTTCTTTCATTTTCATTAGATTAAGTTTATGTTCTTTATCAAACTATACCATAAGAAAAGTGACAACCAACCATCCATCCATCCCCACCTGTGCCCTATTCTCTCCTTGTGTTTCTTTAGAGCCTTTTCAGCTATTTCCTGTGAAGCAAACTGCACGAAGGCCTCCCCCGTACTCCTCCCCTGGAAGTCCACCGGCAATGTTATCCCATTTGGCACGATTTCCAACCCTTCAACCCAAGGACAAATAACCCCAGTGGGGGGTAAACATTAACATTTTACAAACCCAGACAGACATTCTTATAACACCAGTACATTCAGGGCAGTAAAACATTTACCAAAAACATGCAGTACCATTTTCTAAACATCTGCAGATCTCCTTCCTACTCACAGCTATATTAGTTTCCAAATATATTTTGAAGCATTTGCATGTTTACAAGTTTTTTTTTAAATTTTGGTGAATTGAAAGAACAGCTTAAACATTGAACACTGCAACAGTAGAAAAAAAAAAGAAAAAGCTGCCCATACAATATCAAATAAAAAATATAGGTGAATGGTGAGTGTTACCACAAGTTATGTGCCTTTTGTGTCATTCCTTTAATGAGACAAAAGCCCCACCTCCCCCCTAGGCAGGGTACACTGCTGGAGTGAAACTTGCCGTTTCAATGTTGGCTGAGGATGTTTTTGGGAGAGAGTGTAAAGTTTCACTCCAGGGATATCCAACACGGTTTACAAATAGTGACATTTAGTTGGGGTTATTTTTGGAACCCAATTAAAAAATGGCAGGTTAACAGCACCTAAGGGAAAGTATACTGGGAAATCAGTGGATGCATATTTTAGGTGGTTTACTACAGTGTTTCCCTTAAAGAAATTTCTAAAATCACATCACTTTTACAAAGCTTGCTCGCCAAAATGGAGATCATGTACAGCAGTTTTACATTGGCAACCAGACGGAGCACTTACTGACCTGTACAATTGCCTGGTCTCTTAATTGGAGACAAAAGAAAGCCACAAATGGAGTGCATTCATTTTAAAGTCTGCAGTGCTACACAGTGGTTTTCACTTATAGCATACTCATTTACTCTTGCGGGTTTATAAAAACACACTACATATGAAAATTCCCTTTAAATATTACAAAAAGCCGCACCCGAGACACTGCCAATATAATGGTTTTCTCTGGAGGTGCACCGAAATGGAAATTCCAAAACCGGAAAAAAAAATCGTCAGGCTGAAACCAAAAGTTTTTTTTATTTGAATTTAATATTTAATTTTTATTTATATTTTTATAAACTTTAAATTTTTTATTAAATATTTTTAACTTTACTTTTTAGGGGCTTTGGGGAAATATTAGGGGTCTAAACAGATCCCTGATATTTCCCTTTTAAAATAGAAAAAGGATTGACACAAAGTTCGCAATCTCTTTTTCTGCAGTCCCTGTTATCAATGAACAGGAATCCTCTATACCGAGTGTTCCTGTTCATTCATAACTGTTTACAATAACCACAACTATGAATGAACAGGAGGTGATGTAGATCACTTGCCATTCATTCATAATTGAGGATATAGTAACCATATTCTGTCCTCAGCCTCCAGTGACAGTGCAGGCCGTCTCCGCCCCCCACACCACTCTGCTGGACTGTGATAGGAGGTTTAGAGGTGTGGAAGGACGACGGCCGCTTGCCTCCGGCAGAAAAAAAAAAAAGAATAGGCTGCACTACAGAAAATAGATGACTATGTAGAGGTCTCCATTTATCAACTGTAGTATTCACAGCTCGGGCAATAAAGAAAAAAGTAGGTGTAGATCAGACATTAAAATTTTAACCCACAGATGTCAGCATGTGAGGTTTTCTGCATCAAACATTGTAAAGGGGAAAGAGGGAAATTATTCTAGCAAGTTTCTGTTCATTTGATATTCATGCAAGAAATGGGGGGCATGGTAATGTCAGGAGAACAAACAAAACTATGTATATATGTTGGAATAATTCCCCTTATTTCTTGTCTTAACAGAAGTGAGGTAGAATGCCTACAGCAGAGAAATAAACTGGAGAGGTTCTAACCTTTCCCCACTGTATACAATAAAATAGTTTCAACTCAAGTTGGGATTTAAAATGACAAGTTTGTAAGGGGAAACTGAGCAAATGATTGTATATGCTTAGCGGAGATAGATGCCTTCCCCCAAGCAATTTAGGAAATGCTGTTTTTTTCTATCTTTAATAGGACACCACATATACAATTGAAGAATGCCATGTTTAAAACTTAGGGAAAAAAGCTTCTATTGAAAGGGATGGAATGTTACCAATAGGGTAAGAACACAAAAGCAAAGAAAAGGGCAAACCATAACAACTTGGAACCCGCTTAGTAAGGATCCAGGTGCCCGAAAGGACATTTTGCAGGGTATATAAAACTGTAGTGTAATGCCCAGTCTTATTGTACAATGGCCTTTCAATTTACCAACTACCATGTAGTAAATGTTCTAATGGTAGGCACTATACACTGCACTGAAAAAGTAAAAGGGGACATTTAAGGTGTGTGGCTCAGGTTAAGACTCCTAACCATTAAAGACTGGTACAGGGGAAATAAAAAAGTCACTGTTAAGCACAGAGCATACCTGAGAAGAACTGTACAATTTCTTCTTTACTGCAGCCAAATGGAAGGCCTCTTAAACGAACAAAGCCATCGTTTGCAGTGTCAGGGCTGTTAGGACCAGTATGCTTCAAAACCCAGTCCATTTCTACATTATTAGACTTGAAAACTGTAAGAAATAGAAATGCAAAAAATCAGGTCATTATGAGGATATTCTCTATGTATAGAGACACCCATAAAACACAAAATGATCATTGATAAGTGGAAAACATGTACATCATGCTCGTTATTTAGGCACTCCCGCTCCAGTGTAAGGCAAAAAATTTGCAATTCTGCCTGAAAAGCTTTTGTACTTTTCCTAGCTTTAAGCTACAAGAAGCTCAGGTGTGTACAGGCATCACTAAAAATGAAGGGATTCTTCACGTTGAGAAACACGCGACATAACACAATGTGAATGGAGGCTAAGACTAAGGAGGAAAGGGCTAGATAATTGTGGACGTCCTGCAGCCAGGAAGTGAGGTGGGCTCTTTCTGACTTGCTGCAGCTTCTAAGACACATAGGGAGAAGCTTGTAGGGAAATCAGTACGCAATTTCAGGAGCATGAACGCAGCTTGCCTGACGTGTACAGGTCCAGTCTCAGCCAAGAGCCCTCATTCACAGGTAAACCCCCCATCAAAAGTAGGTGGTCATGTACACAAAGGGCAGGCTGCATTCTCACGTAATTCTGTAGTCCTAGCACAGGAGCGCACAGGGAGTGCCTCCACGAACACAGAGGGAGGATGCCCTCAGCATTCTGAACTTTTAAAGAAACAGCAGCCCAGTGGTCTGTAAGAACCATATTGTGACATTGATTAAAAATGTGAGGGTTTAATATCACTAAAAGGGCCCAGTCACATCACATCCAGTGTGTTCCGTTGCAGTTCATGCCCCCATAAATCAATCTGGCTAGGGATCTAGGGTGGGAGGAGGTGTGTTGGTGCCATGTCAATGAACGCAAGGTATAGAAATGCCCTCCAATCCAGTACGATCTGAAATGCCCTCCAATCCAGTACGATCCATTTTTTCAGACCACACGTAACTGGAATGGAGGGCATTCTTGTACCTCAAGTTAAAGTGCGGACGGGGGTCGTGTCAGTACCATTCATGTCAAGGGCACTGCAGACACCAGAACGCGGCCCAGCTCGATCTATGCGAGCCAGTGCGTTCCACACTGGATATGGTGTGACTGGGCTCTGAGGGAACTCAGAGATGCATTATATGTCTGGGGTGAATACTACATTGGCTTTCTTCTCCAAACGGAAGTCACCAAATGCACTCTTCCTAAAATGGCATCCCCCTTGTGAGCTTACTCACACCATCTCCAGACCTGGGTGCATTTCCGGAAAGCATTTGGGTGCGTTCTTTTAAAGTCTCACTTGAATTTCTAGTGTGCTGTGGGCAGAGGAGGCTGCCTGGAAAAGACGCTGTTGGCTTATGAAAGATGGCACCCGCTGTGGGAACAGGCCTTGACATGGCCTAAATGTTTGTAGTGCAAATTTAGACTATTGGAGAAATTATGATTTTTCAGTATTATTCCTTAATAAAATATTCTGTGTAAGAATTTACAGTGCAAAGACGTGGCTGGGTATACAATGGGTATACTTGTGGAGCAGAGAGCCGACCGCATCGGCTCTGTGTTAGGTTATCGCATGGCCATGTTTACTTTTCCAAGCCCTCCCTCCTCCATCAGGGGCAGAGTAATGAATGGATGAGACATCAGTTACTTCCTACTGAAAACAAGCTGCAGAAAAAAAAAAAAAAAAAGTTTCCTATCGTTTGAAACCCCCTGCTGCTTAGCAGAAAATTAAGTGCATCTCTGCTCTGACCTGTATATTTCCCCTTCAACCCCCTTAGCCTGCACATCTATACATGATCCTCTTCATCTGCATCCTCCTACTGTATGTGACCTGTACTGTACATGAAAGTGCTGAAATGATTAAAGGGACCGCTTCCAATGCTCTCCATATAATCACATGGTAATGAAGTACTCACCTTCCACATATCTATGGCCCATGGTCTCTCGGTCTTTTTTCAGAGCTAGGTTGAGATCATCCTCGGTTTCAAACTCCACAAATGCCTCCCCGCTTGGCCTTCCTTCTCTGGTATATATGAAGTGGATGCCATGGGTGCCGTTTAAGATTTTAGATTCTAAAGAGCAGAAGACATGACGTAAGCTAGTGCCGGTAACACCAGCATGGAAGGCAGAAAGCCTGCCATTTTATCATCATCACACCTACCTACGAAAAAGCTTTCGATTTCATCTGTGGAACAGGACCACGGCAGCCCCCGGACCTTCACCACGCACCCTTCCCCACCTTCGGACATTTTCTCTCCTCGCTGCTAGCCGAGACTGCGGAACACCACGTGACTGGAGAACAGAACAGCGTCACAAAGACAAAATGGCGGCCGCGCCTCGATTACTCGGATACACCGCTAACAAAACAAAGCCGCGGGCACGACCTAGCGAACACTATACACGTCTACTCCCGAATATACTGCAATACTGGAAGTCATACATAGCTTATACACCCCATTGAAAACGAGTGTAGAAAAAAAAAATATACCTTATTTCTACATCTAGAAAACCTCAATCAATAACATGCAGGTAGATCGCCTTTTCCTACATCAAATCAGGAAACAAAGGCAGGCAATTGAAAGTCACGTGTAACTTCCCGGTGATACAAGTGAACCGCGTAGACTATTACATACCCCAAACAAAACAAATATAACCGAACCCACGCCTGAACACATGCAGTTAACGCTTACCTACTGCTCCGAACAGCTCTCCGGTTTCCTAAGAAAGACGAAGTGACTGCCAGTAATAAATATAAGGTCGGCGCATGCGCACTGTAATCCGTACCGCCCCCTCCCAGTGACGTACTGGGCCTGGTTTGGCGCTCTGTGAGTTTGCTCCCTGCTGGTGGTGAGCACGTCTTTGTGAGATCTCTGAAGGTCCACCTCTGGCATCTTCCTTTATGTTTGCAAAATGAATAAAAGCTCACTTATTTTTAGAAATTTGTGAACCCAAAAATACATCAGTATCTATATGTCTGCTTAAAGAGACACTAAACTCAGGAGTTAAATCTTAAAATGTATTCAAGTACCCTAACTAATAAGAGAAATGTACCTTATGTGCGTATCACTTGGCTGTAGATCCTCAAATTATGTTTTTATTTCATGCCGACACTGTACTTCCTTCTGGAGGGTGGCTACCTTTGTTGCCCATGCTATCTGTGTGTGTTGTAAAGTAGCCACCACTCCAAACTCACTCCTATGATGGACAACAATCTCATGTTTAGTTTACTAATGTCTATTGAGATTGTAGTCCATCCAGGGAGCAAGCTTGGAGCAGTGACTACTTTACAACACACACAGGGACCATGGGGAACAAAAGTAGGAAGAACAATGTCAGCACAAATTGAGATGATTTGAGGATCTACAGCTGAGTGATACACAAATAAGATACCGTTTTGTTAATAGTTATGGCACTTGAATGTATTTTTAAGATTGAACAGTTTAGTGTCAATTTAATAAGTGCTTACTGCGACAAAGTGGAAGTAAAGACACAATATAAGAATCTGCTAAGATGTAAGGATGTTTGGCAGAAGGGACATGCAAAGTCTCTTAATGCAAAAAACAAAACCTTCCTCCCAATTTTCTATGTACACCGTACAGTACAAGAGCCGTTATGGGTACACTCAGCTTATTCGTGCCATAATTGGGCCGGATGCCACTTGTGTGGGCATGTGTTACATCATCACTGGCCAATATATTCAAATATAAACCGCACTCTAACCCCTAACCAAAAGAATGGATGGAACCTCTAAGCAGCTGCTTAAATATCAATAATAGATATTAATGATATAGGTAAAAGTGTGCAGTGGTATTTCCCCTAAACTAGAGTGCAAAATGCATGCAAAAGAAACCAACAATTCATGCAATAAATCCATACACAACAATACATAAAATGCCCAAAGATGCAGGATATCAGCATAGAAGCCCTTAGAAGTTCATGAGATCCATAAAATGCAATGTGCATCAATAATACATGAAAAGTGTTCAGATATAAACTTGTCTGCTACTTCAATCTTCACAATATATAAAGTGCAAAGTGTATCAATAATGTAACAAAGTGTTCACACTCCAGAACTGAAATCAATGATCAACATTTAAATATATCAGTCACTTTCTGATACATAAGGATAAGTCTGTAAAAACCTATAATGACTTAACCACCACTAAAAAAAGCAAACAAAATTGTAACAGTGTATCCACAGTGATGAATGACAGTCCCGGCTATTTGGACAACAGCCATTATGAACTTAGGAGCACTTTTTTGCTGATATCCTGCATTTTTCAGCATTGTATGTATTGTTGTGTATTGCTTTATTGCATGAATTGTTACTTTTTCTGGTATGCGTGTTGCACTTCAGTTTAGGGGGAATAGCACTGCACACTTTTTATCTACACTATATTGCCAAAAGTATTGGGACAACTGCCTGTACACGCACGTGAACGTTAATGACATCCCAGTCTTAGTCCGTAGGGTAAATATTGAGTTGGCCCACCCTTTGCCGCTATAACAGCTTCAACTCTTCTGGGAAGGCATCCACAAGGTTTCGGAGTGTGTCTAGGGGAATGTTTGACCATTCTTCCAGAAGCACATTTGTGAGTAGTGATGAGCCGAACACCCCCGTGTTCGGTTTTGATATATACAGAACTCTGATATATACAGAAATCTGATATATGCAGAACTCTGATATATACAGAAATCTGTATAACACTCATAGTGTGGGATGTGCCGCGGTCAAACAGACCGCGGACATCCCATAATGTTCGGTGTTCGGCGAACGCTCGAACATGCTATGTTCGAGTCGAACATAGGTTCGACTCG
Source organism: Nanorana parkeri (assembly GCF_000935625.1). Taxonomy (NCBI): domain Eukaryota; kingdom Metazoa; phylum Chordata; class Amphibia; order Anura; family Dicroglossidae; genus Nanorana; species Nanorana parkeri. Next base: position 141,218 of record NW_017308304.1, on the reverse strand, counting down.
AACGCGAAGCTCATCCCTATTTGTGAGGTCAGATACTGATGTAGGATGAGAAGGCCTGGCTCAGGGTCTCGCTCTAATTCATCCCAAAGGGGTTCTATTGGGTTGAGGTCAGGACTCTGTGCTGGTCAGTCAAGTTCCTCCACCCCAAACTCGCTCATCCATGTCTTTATGGACCTTGCTTTGTGCACTGGTGTGCAGTCATGTTGGAACAGGAAGGGGCCATCCCCAAACTGTACCCACAAAGTTAGGAGCATGAAATTGTCCAAAATGTCTTGGTATGCTGATGCCTTAAGAGTTCCCTTCACTGGAACTAAGGGGCCAAGCCCAACCCCTGAAAAACAACCCCACACCATAATCCCCTCTCTACCAAACTTTACACTTGGCAACTGCAGTCAGACAAGTACCGTTCTCCTGTCACCCCCCAAACCCAGACATGTCCGTCGGATTGCCAGATAGAGAAGCGTAATTGGTCACTCTAGAGAACACGTCTCCACTTCTCTAGAGTCCAGTGGCGGCATGCTTTTCACCATTGCATCCGACGCTCTGCATTGCACTTGGTGATGTAAGGCTTGGATGCAGCTGCTCGGCCATGGAAACCCATTCCATGAAGCTCTCTATGCACGGTTGTTGTGCCAATCTGAAGGCCACACAAAGTTTGGAGGTCTGTAGCTATTGACTCTGCAGACAGTTGGCATCTTCTGAGCACTGTGCGCTTCAGCATGCGCTGACACCGCTCTGTCATTTTACGTGGCCTACCACTTCGTGGCTGAGTTGCGGTTGTTCCCAGTTGCTTCCACTTTGTTATAATACCACGGGTGACCCTGGAATATTTAGTAGCGAAGAAAATTCACAGATGGACTTATTGCACAGGTGGCAACCTATCACGGTACCACGCTTTAATTCACTGAGCTCCTGAGAGCGACCCATTATTTCACTAATGTTTATAGAAGGAGTCTGCATGCCTAGGTGCTTGATTTTATACACTTGTGGCCATGGAGGTGATTGGAACACCTGAATACAATGATTTTGAGGGGTGTCCCAATACTGTTGGCAGTATAGTGTATATCATCACTGGCCACCCAATGACTGAAGAGGATATGTACATACTTATGACAAAAACCCAGCCAACACATAGCAGTCTACTACCACTTTAATGAAAGTGGCACACACCAATTTGTTTATTTGTTGCATGGTGGTGTGCCAGTTTTGAGTGCCCTGACTCCTCTCTCTCTCTGGACTGGTTGAGTCGCCTCCTACCACACACCAACGTGTCTCTACTGTGGTGGCTTTGGTTATCGATGGTATCACACGCCTGTCCCTCCCCCCCTTCTATAAACAAAAACTCTTCACTACAGGTTGGAACCTCTTAGGTTGCAGGTTTGGGCTTCCTGTCTGTACCCAGTGGTGTATTCTGGTTTGGGGCTGCCCTAGGCAAGACAAAACTCAGACACCTCCTCCCCCCACTAAATTTTCCCCACTCCTTCCTGTTTTTGACTTTTTGCATAACCTGTCAGTCGCTGGATACAGTGCACACATTGTATTCAGCTTTTGACATGTTCCGCTATTAGCATAACAGGAAAGCTTGGGTCTCAGGTGGGCTCTGCAGGGTCTCAGGGGGGCTTTGCAGGATCTGTGGTGGGCTCTGCAGCATCTATGGTGGGCTCTGCAGGGTCTATGGTGGGCTCTGCTGGGTCTATTTTGGGCTCCGCAGGGGGCTGTGCAGGATCTGTGGTGGGCTCTGCGGGATCTCAGGTGCGCTGTGAAGGATCTCTAGTGGGCACTTCAGGTCTCGGGGGGCTGTGTAGGATCTGTGGAGGGCTCTGCAGGCTGCAGAGCCCACCACAGATCCTGCACAGCCCCCTGCGGAGCCCAAAATAGACCCAGCAGAGCCCACCATAGACCCTGCAGAGCCCACCATAGATCCTGCAGAGCCCACCATAGATCCTGCAGAGCCCCTCTGGGACCCTGCGGAACCCACCATAGACCCCACTACAGATCCTGCACAACCCCCCTGAGACCCTGCGGAGTCCACCATAGACCCCACCACAGATCCTGCAGTGCCCGCCTTAGACTTTCAAGTGGGCTGTGAAGAATCTGTGCTGGGCTCTGCAGGGTCCCTTTAACAGCAGTGTGATCCACTTACACCAAAGGCGTCTCTAGACTTTGCGAGGCCTTAGACGAAACTTAAACATGAGGCCCCACTCACAACTATAATCGAAAATTGATGGCTGTGTGGGGTTTTAGGAGGCCGTGTTTTTATTATTTTAACCAGCTCCCGTCCATAGCCGTTCTTGACTGGCTATAGGAGCGGGAGGGCGTCTTAAGATGTCCTGCCCCTTCCCCCGCTTGTGCGTGGCGCTCAGCGTGCACACGAGTTAAATCCAGATATACCACATCCACAGACCTCCCTCCATCCAGATCTCTACTTACCACCTCGTAAAAAGTCAGTAGGTTACCAACAAAAGAAAGCTCTATCTGTCCCCAAAAAATAGTATAAAGTTTGTTTCAGTACAGCGTTGCATGACGGAATAAACGTCGGTGTTTTGCGACGCATCCGATCGCACTGTGGGCGGGGGGTGTGTGGATGCGATGCCATTGACTTCAATGCACAGCCACGCCCCCTCCCGCCCCAGGACGAATGTGGAGTTTAGTGTGCGATTACAGTGCATTCCAGGAGTTACTGCTCTGGAACGCACCATAATTGGTGTGAACTGACCCTCAACAACTTCCTGGATTCCCTGGGTGCTTTGTATGCTTTCCCTGCTGCTTGATGTGATGCAATCTTGATTCCTCAAGACTAAATGATAACGTTACATTGTTCAGACGCTGAGTTGTAGTTCAGAAGGCAGGCTTAGTTATAGTTGTGACATAAGGAAGTGCATATTCACAGGGCTGAGTGACATTGTCTCAGTGCACTGAGGAAGTACATCCTATGGGCATCTTCAAGTAAGTTTACAAACTTCTAGATCAAAATGGTTATTAGGAGTGGCATAAAACTTATGGAAATTCAATATACAAATACATTTCTAGTTTTTGACCATCGATACCCTTTAGGTCACAACCTTAGGTGGTTCTCAACCTGTGTAACCCCAGGACCCACATTTGTCCTTGGTCATTAAGTTGTGACCCAAGTCACACTGCACTGGAACGCATGTCATTGTGGTACTGTTTGTTCCGATGCGGGTGATCACACAGTGGGATAGCAATGCAATACACCTCCCACAGCAGAATGCACGGTAGGTGTGATTGCGTGGTAAGGTGCGTTAAGCGCACGGAACTATGCAATTAACGCACTGTACGTGTGTGAATGGGCCCTTACAAAACACTGACAGACACACACAACTACAGACACAATCTCACACACTCACAGACATTCTCAGCCACACATACACACTCCCAAAAACATTTAATTTGTGTTCTTTTTTTAAGATCCACCCTGTCTCCCTATCTTACAAGGACGGGAGTGGATCCTCAGCCTGGGGTCCAGTGTGGGCTGCAGTGTTGTGACGGAGCTCCATCCATATGTGCATTGCTTGTACAACTCCCTCATTTGCTTCTCTGCCTTTTGGCTAAGATCAAGTGTAGTATCTGTTCTTATCAGTTGCCGGGGTAGAAATGATGCTGCCATCTATTGGAGAGGCGGATGTGTCCTAGTATTCTCCGGTGTAATTGGTGGGTGCCGGAAGAGGTTCAGTCCCTGCTGGATGTGTCAGACCCATAGGTATTGGGTTGACCCTGTGGGGAGGGACCTCGGAAGGCACTACCTTCTGATGGGAATGGGTGCTTGCTTGGTCTGGCTGGAGGGTTGGGGGTGGCGGGTCCCGTGGTGCTGTGCCCCCTGGGGGTGGCGTCCCAGAGAATCACATTGGGTGTGGGACCCCAACACTGATTCACTGTCACATGGACAGTTTCTGCACAACGCCTCTTGGACAGGCCTTATGGCTAGTCCGGGGCAATATTTTTGCACTCCGGCCCCTAAGGCCTGTCAGCGTGGTGCACTGGCACTTAGTTTTTTATTTATGCACTTAATGCACGATTGACACTCACAGATGACGGAGGGTGCAGGTACCTTTGTGTCTATTTCCTGAAGTTGGGGAGGAAGCTATGTGACCTACAAATGGGCCCCTCTGCCTTCTCCCACCTGTGGGGGGTCTTTCTTCGGGAGAGCCCCCCAACCTAGTACTTGGTGGACCTGTTTCGGCAGGTCCCAGAGGATCATGGTCCGCCGGTCTTCGGGTTGACGGACCTGAGTCGTTCTTGTCCCTGTCAGGAGCCTTGCGCCCCGGGGGATCAGGAAAAATTGTGGCCCTTTCACTAGAAAGGACTAAGCACCCATGTGTAACATCAGTGGTTCGTTTGTTCGTACCTAAAGACCCACTCCAGCACTGCTGCCTCTCTCCCCATCAGGCTGTACTTATACTTTTATTGTGCTCCTTTAGTACAGGGGTATAGCCGAAAGTCTGCCGTTTTTATAGGCAGAAAGGGGTGGGTGGAATGTGATTGGCTTAGAAAGAAAACTTCTGATTGGCTAGAGGAAGGAAGGGCCATGATTGGCCAACTGTCAATCTAAAAGTCCGTCTAAGCTTGGAGCTGCCAGGGTTCTGAGGTAGGGGGCGGCCCCAGAAACACATTAACCCGATCAACTAATTGCTGGAAGATGACTTCATTGAGAGCTGAATGAGCAACGCTGTGGTGATCGATGGGCTTGTAAGCATCCATAGGAAGGAACTACTGGACATGCTTGGTTTTACATGTTGCTTGTGAGTGCAATACTTTTATTAGCCCGATTTAATAAATTATTCTTCACATGGAACGGGCGCTCTTTTGCTGTTTTTTTTCATATATAGATATGAAGGCTCCCTGCCTTGTGGAGCTGCCCCGTGTGATCAAGCCTAATTAAGTGGAGAGAAGCCTGTGGATGATTACTTTGCGCCGGGAGTGAATAGACTTACAAGGGTATAGCCACTAGATGGGGCTGTGCCTTCTGTTTTAGCCTACTGTCCAACCTCTCCAAAGCAACAGCTTACCCAGCCAAAGAAGATTGAGTACATCTCACAATGAACTACTGGAAAAAGATACAAATACACCAGCACTCCAGACATGTAAAGATGTCTCACAAATTTATTGTGAAGAACAACGTCACATACATACTATATATACACACCGATATTTCAGGGCCTTCTGAAGGCAACATAGAGTGAAAAAATACCATGTGTGTAAATGCAGTATATATTACAGCAACTGAATGCAAATTGTACCCGGTGGGGCTTTTATAGCAGCTTAGAGAGGTAGGGAGTGGGAGATGTGCAGCAACCTAAAGATCAGGCTAGGTTCACACCAGATGCAGTGCGTTCCGGCCCGATTCTGGCCAGAACGCACTGCATTGCGGCCGGCTCACTTTTTTGTGGGGCAGGAGGGGGCGTGGCGGGCCATTGAAGTGAATGGCACTGTAGCCATGCCCTCTGGCCGCAATGCAATCAGCTGCACGTGATTGCAAGGCACATTGTGCATGCGGTCCGGTCCAGTGCGGTGCAATCAAAATGCTGCAAGCACTATTTTGATCGCACCGAAACCGGAGGACATTGTGGATTGGATGGACAGATTGCTGGGAGGGGCTGGGGAGGGCCCAGTGGTCATGGTACTAATCACAAAGTGACAGGAAGATGGAGCGTCATCAAAAAAGATCTTAGAGTCCACGGTCGGAGCCTAAAAAAGGTGGTATTCTCCCAAATACTGCTGGTACCAAGAGCCACACCAGTGAGACAGCAAGAACTAAGAGAGCTAAACAAGTGGCTAAAAAATTGGTGTAGGCATGAGGGGTTTGGGTTTATGGAGAACTGGGCTGACTTTTAAGTCAGCTACCAGCTCTACAACAGGGTTGGACTGCACCTAAATGGGGAGGGTGTAGCTTTGCTGGGGAAAAGATGGTAAATAGACTAGAGCAGAGGTCAGCAACCTGCGGCTCTGGAGCCGCATGTGGCTCTTTCACCCCTCTGCTGCGGCTCCATGTCCAGGGGCGGAACTACCGCCGGGGCCACCCCCTAGTGCAATATGCGGCAGTGGAGGGTCCCGGGGCCCTGCACTGCCGACGGGCTTCTCAGCAAGGGGGTAGGTCCTGTGACTCACCTTCTCTCCCGGCTGCGTCCCTAGTAACAGGCGGTGGGAGAGGAGAAGTGTGTGTACGGCTGGTATTTGGTAGCGGCAAGTACCAAAAAAAATGTTATCGGTACTCGATACAGAAATAGCGCTATCGGTGCAACCCTAATAATCGTAAACTGCTTAAGGGGTATTTTGCTTTGAGAGTGGTAAAAATTTGAAATTCACTTCCACAGATAGCTGTATCAGCAGGAAACATAAACTGCTTCAAAAAACACTTGGATGAGTTCCTCTACTCACAGCACATACAGGGTTATTGAAATTCCAAGCAGTACACACACACTACAGGTTGAATCTGATGGACCTGTGTCTTTATTTAACCTTACCTACTATGTAACTATGTAAAGATACTTCCTGTAGCTTTCATTGTAATTACATAGCCCAGCTATAAGCTACAACTGAAGGACATATACAGGTTCCCCACATTACGGATGCATCTAAGTGGTTGCTGCAAGTCTTGATTTTTCTCATGGCAGTGTATTTATTCAATGTTCACACAGGCAGAGAAGTACACTGTTAAACTGGCCATACACCTACGGATTATTTGCAGATTTTCTGTGGTCAGATGGAAAAGGTGCAACGGATTCCTCCATCTACACTAAACTGTGTGGATGGAGATGGAAAAAGTGCAACGGATTCCTCCATCTACACTAAACTGTGTGGATGGAGGAATCTCCCACTGGGCCAAGCTTCAGTATCTTGCTAGTCGACCCGCTGGCTGTCACAGTACCTGAACAATATGACTGGATGCAGGCCGTTTAGGTGTTTTGAGAGCCGGCGGGGCAGACTAGCAAGATACTGAAATTTGGCCCAGTGAGAGATTCCTCCAAGCCACACAGTGGATGGAGGAATCTGTTGCACTTTTTCCATCTGATCATAGATCTGCAGCTAATCTATAGGTGTACGGCCAGCTTTAGATGTTGGTAGTAGGGGCATAGAAATAAAGCTAAGCCCCCATTCATATCTGAGCAATGTAATGTCACTCAGAAAAAGTACAGAAGTGTCTTTAGAATAGGACTGCATGTTTTTGGCACCACTAGACTTAAATGGGAGGGCCTGAAAAGCGTTTATAATGCACATCGTTGTCATGATTTCATGCCCAAGAACCGTATCCTTCTTCTGGTAAGCTTTCTATTAGCCAAAACCACTTAAGCTTGAAAAGAGTGCAAAATACACCGGTGTGCAAAACGACCAAACGCACTGACACTGAATTGTGAATAATATAAAGTGTTAGTGCTGAGGTTTCCATTCACTTCCTCACGTGCACTATTTGCAATGGCGTCCTCAGCACGTTAAAGCCATACCCATCGACCAACATACGCCACTTCCTGTCGTCACGGATCGGGTCCCATGACCGGAAGTTCCTTTCCAGGATAGTGACGTAAAAATCAGCGTTTGCATTTTCTTGCGCGCTAAAAAAACTGCTTCCAACGTGTTGTAAGTTCATTGTTGGCGGAGAGCGACACGATGGACACGTCTCAGCTGTGTAAGCTGTTCATCGGAGGCCTCAATGTACAGACCACAGAGGCCGGCCTCCGGAGTCACTTCGAGGCGTACGGATCCCTCACTGACTGTGTGGTGGTAGTGAACCCGCTGACCAAGCGCTCCCGCTGCTTTGGGTTCGTCACTTACGCCGATGCGGAGCAGGCCGACGCCGCGGTGGCCGCCTCCCCCCATGTGCTGGACGGCAATAACGTGGAGCTGAAGAGAGCCGTGTCCCGCGAGGACTCCTCCAGGCCCGGGGCCCATGCCAAAGTCAACAAGCTGTTTGTGGGGGGGCTGAAGGCGGATATAGAGGAGGCGCACCTCATGGAGCACTTCTCCCAGTTCGGCACGGTGGATAAGGTGGAGATTATCGCCGACAAGGAGTCCGGCAAGAAGCGCGGCTTCGGCTTCATACATTTCGCCGACCACGACGCTGCAGACAAGGCGGCCGTGGTGAAGTTCCATCCCATCAATGGGCACCGTGTGGAGGTGAAGAAGGCCGTGCCGCGGGAAGAGATCCAACAAGCCTCTTCTGCCAAGTCTTTCCGTGGCGGCGGTCGCGGGAGAGGAGGATCAGCGAATGGCTTCTCCGCAGGCAGAGAAGGTTACGGAGGCTACGAAGGCTATGGCGGGGGTGGCCCAGGCTACAGTTCATACGGCGGCTACGGCAACGGTTCGAACGGCTTCGGGAACTATTCTCAGCATATGTCCGCCTATGGACCGGTGAAGGGCTCGGGAGCAGGCGGCGGTGGTACCTGGGGCCGTAATAGCAACTCGGGCCCTTATGGAGCTGGGGGGTACGGTGGAGGCGGCCCATACGGCTCCTATTAGAGGGACTACTTCTAAAGAGGGACTACTACATGGACTCATCCAGACACAACCCTGAGCCATGGACGCTTCCTAACGCCATCTGTCCTTTTTTTTCCGTATCTGGATGTTTTCTCTTGTCTGGGTCATTATTTTGCCAGGCTTGTTTTTTTTTGTTATGAATGTTTCCAAAACCTGACCTGTATTTTTGTTTTCTATGGTAAATTGATAAGTGCTAAACCGCCTCATGGACGTAACTTCCGGTGTGGAGTCAGGGTTCATTTTTTTTTTTTACATACATTGAATGTCCTATTGATCTGGATTGGGTACCCTTCAGAAGGCGTTTAGCAAACTTCTAGTTAGCTGGAAATCCAAGATTAATTTTTCTATTATGTATAGTTCCTTTAACTGCATAGGTTTTTGTTTGCATTTGGCTTGACCTTCTTTTTTTTAATAAAACCAAACTGTTTTAAGATTACTTACTGTTATAGGTCTTCTTAAATGGGTGGGGCAGTTTTAAAGCATTGAGGAACTTATTTATACAGATAATAGATACCTGTTTGGTATATGTAATGTTTAAGGCCCCATTCACACCTGAGTGTTTTGTAACCTCTTTCTCTAAGCGTGATGATGCTCAACAAAAAGAATCCTGTTATCAATGGCCCCTTTCACACCTGGGTTTTTTGTTGTTGCTGGTTGCATGAAGCTTGGAAGTACACAAGCTGCTTCTGGATCTGAATCATGTTTAGGCACCAGACTTTAAACTCGGGAACATATCTTTTTAATCCCAGCAGTGGGGCTACCCCCACATTGCAAGGGTTAAGTGACCTTAAACTCTAGTGGATTCTTAAAAATGCATTCTGGTATCTTAACCGGTAACAAAATGCTTTTTTGTGTATCTCTCAGCTGTAGATCCTCAAATAATCTCTTAATTAGTGCTAGCACTGTCCTTCCTCCTGGATGGTGGCTACTTTTGTTCCCCATGGTCTTTGTGTGTGTTTGTAAAGTAGCCACCACCCCAAGCCCACTCTTGTGATGAACTATAAACTAATGAGCTTATAGTCCATCATGGGAGCGACTTTGTAGTGGTGGCTACCTTACAACAATATGTGGGAACATATGTGTTCCCATGTCGCATATATTTTTATAAACTCTTCTGGTCACATGATTTTTTTTTTCTCGTGTTGAATATTTTTTATTAAATTTTCAATAAACATACATAATACAGGCAAGCACTGGGCTGAACCCCAGCAAAGGTCACATGTTTTTAATTTACTTTCTTGGGCCTAAAGCCCAACTGTTTTTTTCTTTCTTTTCCTTCCCTCTTATGTAGCAGGAGGAATGATACTCAAAGTGGGTGGAAACAATAGGGAACGAATGACTTGGTCACGCCATGTGCGATGATAGAGGTTTTTCTGCACTTGATCAGCTCCAGTTGCTTTAAAGTCCATTTCCACCTTTTGTAAGTGATGAGCATTTATTGTGGTAATAGAGGTGCAGTGACAATGTATACATCTACACATTTTCATGACTCACATTGCAGGGATTTGTATTTTAATGAAGGTTTTATTAGGATAGAAGCTTAAAAATGCAACATTTTGCGCCACTGCAAAATCAGTCTGGATCCGCCTCACCCATTGTAACATGATCCGTAAACACCATCTCTGCCTTTACACACAATGCACTGTCCAGAGGGGGGGAATATATACACAAGCTCTTTGCACAGAGACAGAAATTTCCATGTGGCTATGAAGAGGAAAGCCAACAAAAGAGTAAGTTTCTGTGTTCATGTACATCAGCTGCATATGCCCATTTCATGTTCACTTGGTATACATTGCTGGCATATGTATTTTAAAAATACCTCTGCAAAGGTGAAATGGGTTTTAAAGGCACATAGGAAATAATTGTTTTTATGTGGCCTGTTCACACCAGAATGCTGCCTGGGGGTGTGGTGTAAAGAAATGTAGACATACTGCATTTTCTGCACTTCACCTCATGTCGGTTATGGGTCACCACACTCCAGCTGACCTAACAATGATTACACATGAATAAAATGTCACTTTGAAAATTCAATAACGTTTAAGCAAAAGGCTAAATGGTGCCAAGTGTTGTAAAAAAACATATGGTGCCGCCCCAACACAAGCCACACTAAAATGGGCTGTTTGAGCACAAAGGCTAGTGTGAATGAGCCCTCAGGCTGGGTTCACATCTGGGCGTTCCAAATAGATGCGTATTATGATCGGTTTTAAGCACTTTTTTTGTTCAATGAAACGCGCGTTAGATGCTCGTTTTTTTAACCTCCCTGGCTATATTATTTTTTTAAACTTCCCGCCGGTTACGCCCCCCTGCGATGTGGACGCTCGCAATAGACAGCAGCGGCCGGAGGACACAGCAGGGATCACGGACAAGGTAAGACCTACGCTGTATTCCGGAGTGTGGCTCGGGGTTACCGCTTCGTTAACCCCCGAGCCACACTCTGGAATACCGAGCCACACTCGGGAATACCAATGGATACGCGCTGAAATCCGCCCCAAAGAAGCTCCTGTACTTGTTTGGGGCGTGGGAACCATGCCCATTTAACTGCTTGAGTGTTTTTCAGCGCTGAAAAACGCCCAGGTGTGAACCCAGCCTAAAGCAAGCAGATTTTACTTCAGGAAACCAGAAAGATGTGTAAAATGCGAGTAATTCAGTTTGTAATTATCTGCCAAGATCTTACTTCTAGTTTTTGGGTAAACATTTATGATATAAAATGATGCACAAGTAGAAGCTATTTTCAGTTAAAATCTTCTAAATGCATTCCAGGTGTATTGGAACAGCAGAGAGCAGGAGCTTTGCTGATTGCAAAGCTATAAGTCTGTCACAGCAGGGGGGTGTTGGACCTTTGCAGTTATACTGCTGCTTCCAAGTGCTTTTCTACAACATGCTGGCAGAGGACAGGCTGCTTGTTGGGCTGTGGCTACTAAAAGAATGAACTGCATAAGCCTTTGCACACTATTTTGTTTTGATGCACATGGAATGTATTTAGATGTCTTAAAGTGACGCTAAACTCCGGAGTTAAAAATGCATTAAAGTACCTTAACTATTAAGAAAAATGTATCCTATTTGTGCATCACTCTGCTGTAGATCCTTAAACAATCTGAATTGGTGCTGACACTGTCCTTTCTGGAGGGTTCCCCATGCTCCCTGTGTGTTTTGTAAAGTAGCCATCACTCCAAGCTGGCTCCCATCTTGGATTACAATCTCAATACAAATAAGTATTGAGATTATAATCCAAGCATTGTCCCGATACTAGTATCGGTAGGAGGGCCGATACAAGGCATTTTTACGAGTACTTGTGAAAATGCCCCGAAACTAAAGGCCGATATCAACCCTTTAAATTTTTATATCGGAGAGGCTGCCTAAGGTCCCACACTTGTGGGGACCTAAGGCAGCCTGCTGGGGACCTAGCAGGAGCTGTCTTTGACACTAAACAAAACCAAAAAGGGTAAGCGCACTACTGTGGATGTGAATAAATATGATTGGTAGTATTGGGTGTGCGGGCTCCTTTAACAGGGAGAGGAACCCTGTATACAGAATTAGCAAAGAAAAAGAAGCGCTACTACCCACAGATTGTTGATAAATAATTAAAATATAATTAATTGATAACATGTATGGAAAAAGTGGAAAGAATCCCCGACCTTCCTCCGCACAGCCGCCAGGGCTCAGCCTGGCCAGCGGAGTCCTGACATTACCCACACAACCAGTGCACAGTCCGGTCCCAGCTACGGCCGCCTTATCTAACTTCCAGCCTGCGGCTCCTCTCCCTGTGCTCCAGCAACGGGAGCTGAATTCTTCTACCTGCCTGTACCACCATCTACTCTTCTGCCAGCGACCACCCACTGCCTTCATCCAACAGTGAGTCACCCTTCACTTTTTCCATACATGTTATCAATGAATTAATTATATTTTATTTTAATTATTTATCAACAATCTGGGTAGTAGCGCTGTCTTTGTCACTGCCTGCCGGGTTCCAGATCTCCTTCCCAGCCCGGGGCAGCCCCACACAGCAAATAAAGCCCTGGAACCACCTGCCCGCAGAGCCCTTGGGACAACTGAACGGTGAGATCTAGACGCTGCTCTGGTGAAATCAGGAAGCAGCCTGGTAACATATGTATTCAGCTCTAGTGAGATCTGGATGCAGCCCTGGTCTCTACACAGCCCTGCTGTACACAGCTGCTCTAGATTTTGTCTGCTCCAGTTTTGCTAAATTCCCTTCTTTGTGTCCCTCCAGCAATTTTTTTTTGTACGCGTGTTAAAGGGGTTCTAAACCCTCAGGTTTTTTTGCCTATATCTACTGCTAGCAAGCAGTAGATATAGGCAAGAAGTTTAAAAAAAACAAAACGCTTGAACTGGTTTGGGACATTTTTTTTGGCTTTAATGTCACTTTAAGTCTGAATTTTTAGCTAGAGAACTGCTTAAAACCCCCAATTATATTTTCTGAGAGCAGAGACCCCCCTAGAAAAACTAAAACTTAGTTGACATTTTTAAGTGTTTATCAAATTGATAATTTTAGCAACAATACACAAAAATTTATTTAAGTGCACACAAACATATTATAATACCCAACTGAAAGATGGGGGGTTACAGCTGGTAAATAGCTACTAAGCATATCAAACCTTACAATTGTGCACGCCTTTATGTAACATGCAATTGTGATACTTTTGTGCATGGGGTAGCCTTCGGTCCTAGAGGTTACTGACTTGGGATGGAAGGAGGAGTCTATTTATTTAATGTGGTTGATGTGTTTCCTGTTGCAGGCAGGCGGAGCCTATATCTCGATGGCTGTCCTGGAAGATTCCTGGAAACAGAGTTATCAGGTAATCAACTCATGTTTTTTCGCACCTGACACATGTTTGCATGTTAGTGTGTGTATGTAGGGGTGGAGGGCTTTAATTTTTCTAACAAGCGCCCTGTGATGGCACTGAGCAAGTGGCAGGTCGTCTTTATGGAGACATCAGGGGTCACTTAAATTATGGTGAGGTTTGTTTGATTCTAAATAATCTGTATGTTGTAGTGGAGATAAGAGTTACCGGCGGTGGGTTTGAAATGTGTTTTTGTGATTATCTTTGTATTGAGGTGGGTGAGTTAGAGGTCTAAAAAGACCAAATGGGACTTGTCCGTGATGTGTGTGAAACTGAGTCCTGTGGGGTTGGTGTTGCAATGCATGACAAAGTCATTGATGGTGTCTATAGGACCGTCCCAAATGATAATGATATCATCAATGTAGCGGCCGTAGAAAATCAGGTGTCGGGCGAAGGGACTGTTGTGCCAGATGTGACATTCCTCCCAGAACCCCATCTTTAAGTTGGCATAACTGGGGGCATAATTGGCCCCCATGGCTGTGCCTTGAATTTGTAGGTAAAATTCCTCTAGGAAAGTGAAATAATTGTGTTCTAGGGTGAACTTGGTAGAATTAAGGATGAATTGAGTTTGTGATGGAGCTTTGGTTCTTGGGACAAATAATATTGTAGTGCTTGTAGGCCTACTTCATGGGGGATGGAAGTGTAGAGTGAGCAAACATCAAGGGAGACCCAGTGATATGTGGGCTCCCAGGAGTAATGGTGTAGTGTTTCGATGCGGTGTCCAGAGTCTCTCAGGTAGGAAAGTAGGGTGGTGACAATGGGCTGTAGGAAGTGGTCCACATAGCGAGAGAGGCCACTAGTGAGACTGTCGAGGCTTGAAATGATGGGGCGGCCGGGGGGTGTGGTGCTGTTTATATAAATCTTTGGTACATGATTAAAAAAAAGGGTGTTTTTGGTTGTGGGGGACACAATACTGATTTCTCTTTTTTTGGTGATGATCTTTTCTTTGAAAGCTTGTTCGATTAGGGGTTTTAAGGCATTTAGAAATTGAGGTAGTGGGTCAGTGTGTAATTTTTGGTAAGTGGTGATGTCTGACAGTAGTCTTCCGGGCCTCTTATGTAGTCATCCCGGTTTTGGATAACAATACCCCCACCTTTATCCGCTTGTCGGGTGGAAATCTGTTTGTTATTGGTTAGGTCTTTTAAAGCTTTGCGTTCATGATGGGATAGGTTAGTTTTATTTGATTGTTTGGTCTGGCTTAGGGATGTCCCGATGCCACTTTTTCAGGCCCAAGTACAAGTACATCCCCTATATGTACCTCCAGACCTAGGGGGTTAACCACATTACCGGCTGTGATTACCACTGTAACCACCACACCTCCTTCAACGCTGGTGTCAAACCATCACACGATTTCCTGCAAATCACCCAGGACAACCTCCATGCGATCTTCCAGCATCTGGAAAACACCCGGACACCACAGGCCATCCTTCTAAGTACTATCATCAATCCGGAACCCTACCCTACCACAACACCTAGGATTCCCACCAATCCACCCCTCGTCGATGACATCGCATCATCACTCACTTCATTGTAAGTTGTCATTTACCGCACTTCTGACTATTGTTTTTCATTGTCACCTTTTGGTAGTAGCGCTTCTTCCACCACACGTGTAGCCATGCCAGAACAACACCAGCACAGTGGGGACATATTAGAATACATGGCAACTAGGCATGAGGGCACACTGTACAACCGGATGAGCATCTTGTAGTTTGTTTAGAGTCTACAGAGGTGGTATGGGCATATTTTAGGATGTTGAACACTTCAAAGTCTAAACTGTACCTCCAAGTCCCTTTCCCACTCCTTAACGAAGAAGAGGGAGCCTAAGGATTCTGAATGTAGTAGAAATGTATACATGAGGTAAAGCATCCTGGTTGGGAAATTGGCAGAAGTGCATAGCTCTTCAAACTGGGTGAGCGAGTCGGGGGATCTCATGAGAGGAGCTTGTGACCCCAACAAGTGCTTGAACTGCCCATACCTCCAGAAGTAAAAGGGGAGTTAGTTACCCCCACTTCTGTCTCTTTTCATTCAAGGTAAGTAGAGTATGCCCCGACATGCCACTTCAAGACCAGGTGTTTAGACTAACAAGTACCCCTCTCCCCCCACCACCTCCTGGTGCTAAGGGAGAGATCCCTGGTGCCATTATTCAAGATTTATGATGGTTTTTTTTAAAACAAGTCTTTGGTATGAATTAGACAACAATGTGCCTGTCATAGATGCATTTGTAACTGGGTCTCCTACCTCACAGGCAGTTTTTTTGCCATTTCTGGCAAAAGGAAGTGAGTAAACTGCTGCATTACAACAGTGTCTCTATAAGAAAGTGGAAGTACTTCAGCTGTTTCCTGTATAAATCTGAAAGCTTAAAGGAGAACTATGAGGGGAGTGCTTTTCACTCACCTCATAGTTCTAGCCGACCTGTGACAACGAGACTGTCACAGGTCGCCTCAGTAGATCGGGAGGTGAGCGAACACATACCGGCGTTCGCTCACCTCTCGATCATGTCACGGCTCTCTGCCGTGACAGGGGAGGGTCTGGATTCCCCCCTCCCCGCTCCGATCCGCCAGTGCTGACTGGCGGAACGGACGGGGGAGGGGGCGGGTACAGCTGGCTCTGCCTCTAGATAGGCAGAGCCAGCTGTCAGTCACGCAGCTGGGCGGATCCCGGCACAATTGTCGGGATCTGCTTCAGCTGCGGCGTCTCAGTTACTGCGGCGTCTCAGTATACTGAGCCTAGGGTGAAGGGAGCACACTAATTTGTGTCCTCCCGCTACCATAAGGAGAACTATGGGGAAAAGCTCTGACCCCATAGTTCTCCTTTAAAGTGTATCTCCACTTTTGCAGTCAAAATTGAGAAAACCCATTCTCTATGTTTGTGTTCACGCAGTATATCTTACAATATTGCTTTTTTTTTATTAGTTTTTTTTTTACACATTTTTTTTAAAAATAATTTTATTTTGTTTTACATTTTATTATTTTAATTTTTTTTTGCAGTGAAATATCTGGGGTCTAAATAGACCCCTGACATTTCCCTTTTGAAATAGAAAAAGAAATTGAGGACATAAGTCAATTTCTTTTTCTGCAGCCCCAGCACTCAATGAATGAGAAGCCTCAGTACAGAGGCTTCTCATTCATTCACAAACTAATGATAGTAAAAATATCTTACTATCATTAGTTTCTGAATGGGGAGGAGCCTCTATAGTGAGTGCTAGTCCCCATTCATAAATTCTTGAATGAACAGGCTGTGATGTAAATCACAGCCTGTTCATTCATAACTGGGGACACGTAGTACTACTGTATGTGTCCCCAGTTATTTACAAACAACGGAGTGATCAGACGATCACTCCGGTGTTTGCTGTAAACAGAGGGATCGTTAAATATCAATGATATTTAACGATCCCCCGCTCAGCCACGCTACAGAGCCGCTGTCATCCGAAAAAGTGACAGGATGACAGCGCCTCCGATCACTATGCCGCTCGGCCATCCTGAATTGCGGGCAGCCGCCGCTTGGTCCATCGCCCCCCCCTTCCCCCTCTGTGATTTTATTACGGATCCCCGCTGCCACAGACCCTACAAGCGGGGGACAGCAGCGCGGATCCATGGAGTCTCTCATCCCTCCCTGGGTTGGCTCCGGTGGGTGCCGCGGTGCCGGTGGGGGGGGATGGGGTGCCCGGTATTTTTGATGATAGCAGTCATCAGCGGTTTACAAGCCATTCATTTGAAGGGGACTGTCCGGGGGACAGTTCTACTATAAGCTCATGGTCGCTAAAGCGACCACGAGCTTATAGTAGAACTGTAAATGCCAGGTCCGTACGGCATACTGAGCTGGCCAGCCAGAAGCACTTTTGTACCTCCTTATGCCATACGTCCTTGGCAGCGAAAGGGTTAAAGTGGCCATACACTGTGCAACATTTTTGTCCAGCGTCCCTTGATCAGCTGGTTGGAAAATCTGGATATACCTTGTTGTGTTCTTCAAACCATTCTTGAACCATTTTTGCAGTGTGGCAGGGTGCATTATCCTGCTGAAAGAGGCCACTACCATCAGGGAATATCGTTTCCATTAAGGTGTGTACTTGGTCAGCAACAATGTTAGGTAGGTGGTACATTTCAAAGTACCATCCACATTAATGGCAGAAGGTTTCCCAGCAGAACATCACACTGTCTCTGCCGGCTTGCCTTCTTCCCATAGTGTATCCTGGTGCCCCCTCTTCCCCAGGAAAGAAACACACATGCACTCAGCCATCCAAATGATGTAAAAGAAAACGTGATTCATCAGACCAGGCCACCTCTTTCCATTGCACCTCTGTATTTTATCACAGAATTCCTTTTTAAAAGGAAAACCACAATGTTTTTTGCCAATTTCTTTTTGCATGTTTCATTGACTGATCTTTGATGTCATTTTTAGTTATTTTATGAACTCTTTATTTTACAGATTTATATTTGTTACATCATATTGCCTTGACAAAAGAGTTTGCGAAATATGCTAATAAGAAAGCTCAACTCCACCTGCTTGGTTTTTTTTTAACTGCGTGAACTGACAAGTCCGCACAAGTTCATGGAGATACTGGGGAAATAAACACTATAATATAATTATGTAGTCATTAAAATCATTAAAGCTGAACTTCAGGCCATTACAAAACAGCTAATGCAGGTATGTACTGAATAAAACCTGTTGTTTTAATCTAGTGTAGGGACATCAATTTCACTAGGTATCAGTCACCTGTAAAGTAGAACTTAGACAGGAATAACAATTGTGTGTTGTGATGCATATGTTATGACAAGAAACATGCTGATTGATGACCTCATCCATCTATTCTGTCCACCTGTCTGCTGTTGGTCCATCCCTGTGTGATCCAGCGTTTCTAAACCTTTTATCAGTCAAAGCACTCTTATAGAAAATGCTGTAATAATAATACCAAAGTCTATATTGGATTTTATCGCTGGGGTTTTCCTCTTCACATCAAAGTTCTCCCTTACATTAGGAGCATCCTTCACATCAGAGCACCCTCTTTCACATCAGGAACCCCGCTTTACATTAGGAG
>NW_017308304.1:36552-122788 GCF_000935625.1 Nanorana parkeri | reverse complement strand
TTCACATCAGCTTCTCCTTTACATCAGGAGCCCCCTCCTTTCACATACGAATCACCCCCTCTCACACTAGGAGCCCCTCTTCACATCAGAGCCCCCCTTTTTCACATTGCAAGCTGCCCTTCACATCAGGAGCCCTCTTTATTTTAGAAGACCCCCTTCACAAATGTCCGCTTACAACAGACTCCCCATAGACCTAACATGAGTCTGGTTAGTTCAGTTTTTTCCTCCATTAAAAGATAAACATTATTTCCATACTGCTCCAATCAGCAGGGGAACTGTGCACGGATTCCCTGCTGATCCGAACGAATGTCGCCCATGTGAAAGGGGCCTACGTGATTTAATTCGAAACAGTATGGTCTATTTAACTGTACTCAAAAAAGAAGGGGCTTATTGCTGTTTAGTAAACAGTATATCTTGCTGCACTCCTTACCGCAAAACGTGGGTGGTCACTACAAGCACCCACCCAGTTTTGGGTTTTTTATTGGATGGCAATGTGCCATTAAAATGGATCATTGATTTACAAAAATGGTGTGCTGGTGACATTATTTCCTTTTTCTGTGATATACACGGTGCCCTCCGTGGTCACTACAAGCACCCGCCCAGTTTTGGGTTTTGTATTGGATGGCAATGTGCCATTAAAATGGATCATTGATTTACAAAAATGGTGTGCAGGTGACATTATTTCCTTTTTATTGCTGTTTAGAACTACACCAGGACTGAACTATATATAGAACTCTATTCCATTTAATATACTGTATTGGTGAAGTAATCATCAAAACCAAAAACAAATTATACCCATTCCCATCCCCAAATAAACAATGTAATTTGTTACCAACTCAATATTATTTAAAAACATGTACCTGGGTACATGAACCCTCCCCCCTTTAAAAAAAAAATACCACCATATTGGGACCCGTGATATAAGAGCCCATACTCAGTATAGAAAATCAAAATACTCTTAATTTTTTTCTTTTTTACTTTTAATATTTTTTTTTTAAATAAATTCTTTATTTAGGCAGTTTTTCCAAATTTTACGGAATGCGTAGAAAATATATACATATATGAAAGTATGAATCAACAAGGTCAACTTAGTGTTTACAAAACACAGTATGCAACTATACATGTAGTTGACAACAGTTTGGATCAGGGGGTAGATAGATTTAGCACCTCCAGTCCCCGTCAGGCTGCAGAAGCTATTCAGAGAATGAAGTATTCAGGTGACCGTATGAACTCCATCCAGGGAATCCATGTACTGGAGAACGATGTGTTGTTGTGTTTGATTGAGCTCGTAAGATCCTCCATGAGGTAGATTTGCCCTTCGTCTTCCAGAACAGCTTACAAGAGATAGGCTCCGCCCCTTTTAGTAGGAAACACGTCACCCCTAGTTGTTTTAAAAGGCCCGCCATTCTCCTAGCGCCTCAGTTTTTTGTGTTTCCTCCGTCAGAGGGAGACATGTCACCGGAACGGTGTGGGGATTCCGGGAGGTTCTACACGGCCGGATCGGATGGCCGACTAGGTCACTTCCGGTGCGGGTGACGCACTTCCGGGCGCCGCGGCCTTGAGTTCCAGGCCTCATTTCCGGTGCAGAGGAAGGGGGATGGGCCTGGCTGCATGGTGCACGAGGCATGATCACAGGCTTTTCTGTGAGAGATAGCCGGTGGTAGTACTCATTTTCCCCAAGATGGATCCTGTTCCTCTTCTACAGACTGCACAGATGGATACAGGTCCTTCAGGCACCAGCTCCGCTCAGGTAGGTGGATACTTCCATGTTTTCCCCCCTGTAATTCTGACTGTAGCTATTTTCCTCCACCTGGGGCTCCTCGGTGTTGGGCTTAGGGTGTTGAGGGGGCACTATGACTTGTCTACATGCGGTTGGCAGAGAGTTAATTCTGCTTCTTCTGCTTATTCTGTGTTGCAGGTCCAGGTTTCTAAGGGCAAGGCTGTCCCAAAAAGGAAATGTGTTCTTTGCTCCTTGAAGCTAGTGACTGATTGGAAGAAACCACTCTGTCAAAAATGCATTGAAGGAGTGTGTAGAGAAGAATCTGCCTCAGCATGCGGTGGCTTGTTGTCCACTGTTAGGGAAGAAATAGTCTCTACCTTTTCCTCTTTTAGATCGCTGATAGCAGATTTGAGACCAACTGCAACACAGGTTTTGGTGTCCGGATCTCCGGCTCAGGCTCAGCTTCTCCCGACAGGGTCTGGGTTAGGGAGGTCTGTCAGAGGGAGCCAGGGGAGTATAGCGTCGCTGCATCCTCTCATCAGGGATTGTCTGCTGAAGAAGACAGTGACAGGGACGATGGTCCTCCTACTTCTAAGTATAAATTGTCTCTAGAAGAAGTAGATGAATTGTTGGGTGCCGTGTATGATACCCTAGATATTCAGGAGGAAAAAGTGCTGCTGTCTAGGCACGATTTGATGTACCACGGGCTCCAGCAGCCGAAAGCCAGAGTTTTCCCGGTGCACAAAGTACTTGCGGATGCAATCAGTAAGGAATGGTCTGAACCAGAGAGGAAACCTCTTTTTTCCAACAGCCTAAAGAGACGTTTTTCCTTTGAAGATGCATCAATGCCGTGGAACAAGGTTCCTAAAATTGATGCATCGTTGTCAAAGGTCTCAAGGAAATCAGACCTAGCCTTTGAGGATATGGGGGTACTTAAAGACCCTATGGACCGAAAGGCTGAGGCACTACTTAAAAGGGCGTGGGACTCTGCTAGCACAAGTCTCAGGCCCGCTTTGGCAACAACTTGTGTTTCCAGAAACCTGGAATATTGGCTTACCCAGTTGAAAAATCACTTGCTGGTGGGTACGCCGAGAGAACAGATCATAGACTCCCTTCCAATGCTGTTCAAGGCCATTGATTTTATGGCAGATGCTTCAGCTGATTCAGTCAGAATGGCCGCTAGGACGGGAGCCTTGGTCAATTCTTCTCGCAGGGTGATTTGGTTAAAGGCCTGGGAGAGGGATGCGGCCTCAAAATTGAGGCTTTGCAATTTCCCGTTTAGTGGCGATCTTCTTTTTGGGCCTGAATTGGAGGCCATATTAGAACATACGGCTGATAAGAAGAAGTCTTTTCCAGAGAAAAAGAAGAAGCCCTTTCGTAGATTCTTGAAAGGGCCCAGAAACAAGGGTCAGAATACGAAGGGTGAACAGCCCAAAAAACACTGGACGGGGGCAGAAAGGCAAGGGAAAGGGGAGTATTTTTACTAACCCTCCCTCCCAAGCTCCAAAACAGCAGTGACTTCTGTGTGAGGGTGGGAGGAAGGCTAGCAGGGTTTCTCCCTCGTTGGAGGGAGATTACTTCCAATCATTATATCCTCAATCTAATCCAAGAGGGGTACAGGTTGGAATTCTGCAGCCCCGCACCCCATAGTTTTTTGATCACGAATCTCCCGAGGAACGCATCTCGAGCAAACACTCTTTGCCTTCTATTAGGAGAGTTGGTGGATCAAAAAGTGCTTATTCAGGTTCCGGATCAGGAGAAGGGTCAGGGCCTGTACTCTCACGTATATGTTGTGCAAAAGCCGTCCGGGAAGTACAGGTTGATCCTAAATCTCAAACTCTTGAATTTAGCGATCAGGTACAAGAGGTTCCGCATGGACTCCATCTTTTCGGTCCGGAACCGGTTGCAAAAGGGTTCCTTTTTAGCGAATCTAGATTTAAGGGATGCCTATCTCCACATCCCCATTCACAGGATGTCACAATTTTTTTTACGCCTGGCGGTAAGAGTAGGTCAGGCGGTGGTACATTACGAAGGTTTTGGGGGAGGCAATAGCTCCTTTACGGCTGCAGGGGATTTGCATCATCCCCTATTTGGACGACATTCTACTGTCCGCCAGCTCAGCAGCTCAATGCGCCAGAGACCTGGAAGTTACGCAGGTTTGTTTGCAGGAACTGGGATGGGTAGTGAATTTACAAAAGTCTAATCTTGTCCCCTCTCAAGTTACGGTGTTTTTGCGGTACATCCTGGATACTGTGGAGCAGAGGACCTTCCTTCCGGAAGAAAGGATTCTGAAGGTGGGAAATGCGGTAAGCCGCTTACAGATGAATTGTCCCAGATCCTTAAGGGAGATCATGTCTGTGTTGGGTCTGATGACATCCTGTCTACCGGCTGTTCAGTGGGCAAGATTCCAACAGAGGGGTCTGCAGGGGTTCCTGTTGAGAAGGTGGGACCATTCACAGGATACCTTGGATGCTGCGGTTTTTGTTCCTCCTTCCGTGAAGAGGGGCTTATGGTGGTGGAGGAACCGAAGTTCCCTGTCAGGGGGTCTTCAGTGGTCTTTTCCCACTACCATGAGGTTAACCACGTATGCAAGTGCCTGGGGATGGGGAGCACCACACCTGCAGGATCGGATGACTCAGGGACAGTGGTCCCAGCGGGAGGCAAGAATGTCTTCCAATTGGAGGGAGCTGAGAGCGGTTTTGAACGCGGTCCTGGCGTTTCAAGATCAGTTAAGGCATCACCATCTGCTAGTGCTCTCGGACAATATAGTCACTGTGTGTTACCTAAACAAACGGGGGAACCAGGAGTTCTTACCTTCAGGCGATAGCGAAAGAAATCTTCCTTTGGGCAGAGGTGAATCTGGGTTCCCTTTCGGCAGTGGACCTAAAGGGAACGCAGAATACTCTGGCAGACTATCTGAGTCGTTTCAAGTTCTCCAGGACGAATGGAGCTTGGATCAGGAAGTCTTCGACCTCCTGACTCAGAAGTGGGGTTTACCGCAGGTGGATCTGTTTGCGGCACGGGACAATGCAAAATTAGGCCACTTTTTTCCCCTGAATGCAGCAGACAACTCAGTGGCAGTGGACGCCCCATTGCATCCATGGGGTTATCATCTGTGCTACGCATTCCCACCCATTCATTTAATTCCGAGGGTTCTACAAAAGTTATTTCTGGAACGGACAGACTTGATACTGATAGCTCTCTTTTGGCCCAGGATAGCTTGGTTTACGACAGTATTGTCCTTGATGGACCGACCGCCTTGGCCACTTCCGATCAGCCAGGGCCTGTTATCACAGGGGCCGGTCATGCATCCAGCAGTAGACAGACTGTCCCTCCATGCCTTCTATCTGAGGAGGTGATTCTGAAAAACAAGGGTCTGTCTTCCAGGGTGATTGGCACCTTATTATCTAGCCGTAAGTTAGTTACGCGGAAAATGTATGGTAAGGTGTGGAAGACTTTCTGCTCCTGGAAGGGGAGACATAACAGGGATGCAAATATTCCATCTGTGCTGTATATCCTTCAGGAAGGGGCTGACGGGGGCTTAGCTATCAGCAGGTTGAAAGTCCAAGTCTCGGCCCTGAGCGTGTATTTGCAGTACTCCCCTGCTAATGATCCACTGGTGAGATGGTTCTTTACAGCTCTCAAACGAATTAGACCAATTGCCCGTTGTTCCATTCCGAAGTGGGATTTGTCACTGGTCCTACAGGGTCTGATGATTCCCCCTTTTGAACCTCTGTCTGCTCTTCCGATCAAGATGATTACGTTGAAAACGGTGTTACTGGTTGCTATAACCTCAGCTAGGAGAGTTAGCGAATTGCAGGCTCTGTCTGTAAGGGAACCGTACTTGATGATTTTTGAGGACCGAGTGGTCTTGAAGACGGATCCAGCTTTTTTACAAAAGGTTTCGTCACACTTTCATAGATCTCAGATCGTTTTGCCTTCATTCTGCAGTAGTCCGGCTAATCAGAAAGAGGAAAGCTTTCATCATCTAGACGTCAGACGGTGTCTGGTGGAGTATCTTAGGATAACTAGAGCGTTTAGGAAATCGGATGCCCTTTTTGTTTTTTTTTCAGGGAAAGATAAGGGAAACAGGCCTCGAAGTCTTCAATAGCCAGATGGGTGAAGCTGTGTATTCAGGAGGCTTATGGGGGTAAGCAGAGCCTATCTCTCGTAAGCTGTTCTGGAAGACTATAGGAAAGAGAGTTACCGGTAAGTCTAACTCTGAATATCGTGTATGCGGTCCAAAACCTGTCTGATGCGGGGGGGTTCGGGTTTTTTCCATAAAGCTGGGACACATGCCTGGGCTGCGTTGACTATGTGTCTGATAAGTGAGCAAGTATAAGTGCGTAGAGGGATAGTGTTGTGGTGTAGGAGGAAGAAGGCAGGGTCTCGAGGAACCGGGGCGTCTGTAAATTTTTGAGTGAGAGCGTGCACTTTGTCCCAGAACTGCTGTAGGGCCGGGCAAGTCCAGAACATGCGGAGCATGCCCACTGAAGATTGCTGGCGCAGCCAGCACTGGTCTGGTGAGTCCAGGAATAATGGGTGGAGAGCTTGCAGTGTGCGGTAATAGTTTTTTATTTTAACATTACATAACAAACACTTTTAGAACAACAATTACATATTAAAATGACAACATAAAAAGAAAAAAAAACACCCATAAAAACCAGCATTATACAATTCCTCAAGATACCAACAACATATCCTACTTTTCTACGCAGCTTACTGATATCAGACGGATCAGATATTATGAACAAACTTCCTTACTATATTCATTCCACTTATCCCACATTTTACCAAATTTATCCACACTGCCTCTGTGCTAACACATAATTCCCTCAAATCCAACCACTCTATCTAATTCCTTTTTCTATTCCTACACTGTTGGAGGCGCTATTGAAATCCATTTAGAGACTTTGCTACAACGAGCAACAAACATTGCCCTCGTTATAGCCACCTTCTTATGGTACTCCACCTTTAGGGATCCAAAAATGCCCAAAATACATATCATTGGATCATTAGAAATATGAACTCCAAAAGCTATATTTATTATGTCCACAATTTCCTGCCAGTATCGTTTCAGCTTTGGACACCTCCATAGCAAATGTATCAACGAGCTTGGTTCAACCCCACATTTTGGGCATTTAGAGTTTTCCCCGACTCCTATCTTATATAGGAATTCAGGGGTCCGATATGTTCTATGTACAATATAGAGCTGTGTTAATTTCTGTGATGCAGAAGGTGAGACTAATTGGATTGAGAGCAACGCCTCCCTCCAAAGGGAATCGTCTAATGGGCACACATCCAGTTCCCAACCAGCTTTACATTTCATAGGTGATTTATTCAGAACCCCAGGTAATAAGCTTGAGTACAGAAAAAAATTGCGGTTGTTTTACTCCTGGAGATTCAAAGCTCTGAAAAATTACCCTTTAACCGCTTGAAGGCCAGGTGTTTAGACCCCCTTCCTGGCCAGGTCATTTTTCAGTGTTCAGCGCTGCAGTACTTTGACTGACATTTATTCCGTCATGCAACGCTGTACTGAAATTAATTTTATACCATTTTTTGGGGGACAGATGGCGCTTTCTTATGGTGGTATTTAATCACCACTGGGGGTTTTATTTTTTACTATATTCAGCAGAAATGACTGAAATGTTTTTTTACATTATGTTATAAAACAACTAATATTACCCACTTTTTTGGTAAAATAAAAAAGTGTTCTTATATATATATACATATATCTCTACTGGTAGACCATCTAATCTTGGGGCTTTCCCATTTCCCATTGGGAAAACTAACCACCGCTGCTCCTAACTCTTGGATAGTAAAAGGAGTCTCCAAACTATCTTTATCAGCTTTGAGATAGCATATTAAACAGAATACTATCTATAAATCTCTCTAGATCTTCACTACTATAAGTTACCCTATTAGTATAGACCCTTTCATAGTACTGTTTAAAGATCGAATTAATTTTTATCAGACTCACTGCACAGTTGGTCATCCATGTCCTTCAACGCATTTAAAAATGGAACTTGTTCCTGCGCCCTCACCAACTGTGCCAACAGTCTTCCAGTGCTCTCTCCTTCTTCCCAGTACTTCTGATTGCTAAAAAATAGTTTATTCTTAGCTTTCTTACTTTCAATATGCCTTAGTTGTTCTTGGGCTGCAGTCCAGTCATTGCAAACCTTTTCGTTAGGATTTAACCCCTTCATGACTGAGGCCTTTTTTTCCCTTTTTTGCACCCATGTTATATTCCACATTTTAGGCCTAAAAATGACTTAAAACCCCCAAACATTATATATTTTCTGAATGCCAAGACCCTATAGAATAAAATGGTGGTAGTTGCAAATTTTTATGTTGCGCAATATTAGCGCAACTCCTTATTAAACCACAACATTTAGTGAAAAATGTAATTAAATGCCCCAAAACACAACAAAATACCAATTTTTTAATTAAATATAAAAGATGAGGTTACAACGAGTAAAACGATACCCAACATGCCCAGGTTACAAATTGCGTGCGTCCGTGAAATGGCGAAAAACTGCAGTACCCCAAAAAGTCCATAGAAGACGCTTTAAAAGCCCCCACAGGTAATTTATTTAGACATACAGTCGGCTTGACAAGTTTAAACAGAGTCCCGGCAGCAAAAGCCGCCGGGAGTCTGTTTAAACAGCCCCCATGCTGGCGATGTACACTGTACGTCGTCAGTCACGAAGGGGTTAACACAAATTGTGTCTCTGGACATGCTACTTCTTTACGTGCCTCTTCCTCCTCCCTATTCCATTGCCTCCTTGTCCTAGTGATCTGCTGACATAAATACCCCCTCATGTATGCTTTTAAAGAATCCCATACAATCCCATGTGACGCAGATCCATTATTTGTGCTCAAAAACATTCATATCTCATTCTCTAACTTCTCTTGTGTTGCCAATATAGTAAACATCCCGGATTTAATTTCCAAGGTAACTTAAAAAAAGTCTCCGTTTCAATTATAGTGATTATTGGTGAGTGATCTGAACGTGATCTTGGTTGTATCTCAACCGATTTAATTAGTGACATTACATCAACCGAACATAAAATTAAATCTATTCTAGATAATGTGTTATGTGTCTTTGAAAAACATGTGTATTGGTGTTCCTCTGGGTGCCACACGTCCCTTAACCCAATTTCTTTACAAAAATTATAAAAAGAAGTATTTTTAGTGTAATCTAAGTGTTTATTTACCTGGAATTTATCTAGCGCCATGTTCATATTATTAAAATGCACCATCACAATAACATAAATAGGTAATTTATCCTTAATAAATAATACCAACTTCCGGAGGACTTCAAGGACTTCCCTTGGAATAGGGAGGAGCAATATATATATTTACCAGCACGCATTCTACGTCATAGATTTTACAATGTAGAAACACATATCTACTACCCTCTTTATCACGCAATGCTTGTATACACAAAAAAGCTATACCTTTACATACTAGTATTGATACACCTTTAGAATATGCCGAATAACATGCATGAGCTGTATATCGCATTAACTTGCGCTCCAACCATCTCCCATCAAATGCGTTTCTTGTAAGCAAATAATTGACGGCTTATTAGACATAATGCTGGACAGTACCGTACAGCGCTTTGTCTTATTCCCCAGACCCCTGACATTCCAAGATATTATTGATATTTTTTGCCTATCCATTTACATTTAGTTTTTATATCCAAAACACACTACTATGTAATGCGGTTTCCTTCTGTTTCAACCATTGGGCATACCACTCCAATATAGTAAGTATAGTAATTAAATAATTGGTACCATGAGGAAGAGAAGAAAAAAAACAAAAACCCACAAATCAACTACGGTACACTAATTACCGACATAAATATACTCCACACAGGAGCCAAATATAGGATTAGAGACATTATCCATACATTCATCTTACAATCCAGATCACAGCGTGGTATTTCAGTACTTAATACAAAATATCCTCTATCCTCAAGACCGCTAGTGCGCCTCATAACTTCAGACCTCTTATATTACTTTCAGGATATTTGTCCAACTCAGCTGAGACTGCACAAGGAGATTCAAAGAAATGAGTCCCTTCACTAGTAATTATACGCATTTTTGCTGGATATAACATTGAATATTGTATCTTCAGCTGTCGCATTCTTTTTTTCAGTTCCTGGAATTGGGCCCTTTTTTTTTTTGGGAACATCCTGTGAGTAGTCTGAGAATAGCATCACTCTCACACCTGCAATAGATATAGATCCCAATTCACAGGCCTTATGGAGGATTGTCTCCTTATCTCTATAATAAGCCAATCTAATCAGCATAGTCCTTGGTGAGTTCCCATGTACATGAGTATGTGCAGGTATTCTATACGCTCCCTCAATCATAAAAATAGGGGATAGATATTCTTTACCTATTGTCTCTAGTATCCATTTTTCCATAAACACCACTGGATTTAACCCCTCGGTCTGTTCAGGTATTCCCACCATTCTGATATTATTGCATCTTGCTCTGTTTTCCAGTTCTTCAATTGTACAGGAATTACCATTAACTTTTTGCAGAGCCATTCTAAGATCAGCACATATAGAGATATTTACATCTCCAGCTTATTAATTCTGTCCTCCGTCAGCCTCTCTTTAATATTTTGCATGTCTTGTCTGAGAAAAGATATATCTATCTGCATAGCCTGTATTTGCTCCACCATGGATGCCAGAGTCGCATGACTAGCTTTTACTGCAAATGACACATCTTTAAGAGTGGGGTCCCCAGGGACAACTGGATTCAAAGGAAATGGGTGTCCATTAGATGTATTCAAAGACTCCCCTGTGGCCCCCCCTTCTGCCACGGGCACTTCCTCATACCCTTTCCCCACAGGTTTGAGGCAGGCAGAGTCCAGATAACAAGCAGAGGTCAGAGGCAGGCAGCAATAAGTCGAAGTCAGCAGCAATATGGATCGAAGTAACAGGCAACAGATCAGCAGGAACACAAGCACAAGCTGAAAGACCAGCACTGAGTCATTGGGCCAGCTGGTTTAAATAGGGACATCTATTAAGAGGGTCATGAGTCACTTCCTGTGCGCCACTGTGTCACTTCTTGTGCGCCACATTCTGTTGAGAGCGCATGCATGCTAACGCATGTTTTCCGGCAACCCGGAGGATTGGGACACGCACATGCGCAGTAGCGCGCAAGCTCCCAGCTGTGGATTTAAAGGGGTTCTATACCCTCCGGTTTTATTTGCTTATATCTACTGCTAGCAAGCAGTAAATATAGGCAAGAAGTGTAAAAAAAAAACCGCTTGAAATCATTTTAAACTTACCTCGTTATCGCTGCTCGCTCCCGCGCCGAGAATCAGGAACTGCTCGTACGGCCGCAAAGGATCTTGGGGCGGGCGCATGCGCAGTTCCGATTCTCGGCCGGGAGACGAGCAGAGACGCAAGGTAAGTCTATGGACGCGTGCACCCGCCTGCAGACAGAGCAGTCAGCGCTGGATCGGAGTGACGCCGCACCGCTGGAGGGACACATGAAAACATGGGGAAAGAAGAGGAAGACCAGAATAAGAGACATCATTTAAGGTAAGTGCTAACATTTACATGGGGGGGAGGGAACATTTTTTTTGCCTTTAATATCACTTTAAACTGTGATACATAGGCCTGGTAGAGATGGACAGGAAGGGCAATAATAACTAGAGTCTTTTATAACTCCTTTTTTTGTAAAAGACTCTGTATTTTTTACTATGTGAGAGGTTAAAAAAAACTAAAAAGGGTAGAATTTTAATTAAAACACAGGTAAAAATCACACCTCAAAAATATTGAACAGTACTACTGTACTGATCAGTGTGATACCCGCTTTTGTGGCTGGGGTGACAGGACAGTTGTTGGTGCAAGGCTATTGGTCCAGGAGGCCAAGTTGTCAATCCAAATTCTGGAGCTTTAGGCAATCAAACTGCCTCTTGCATTGGATGGAGCTTCTGCGGTGGCACACTGATAGGGTTCAGGCCGTGGCATATCTCAACCTTCAGGAAGGTACTATGAGTCTGGCTGCAGCACTGGAGGTGTCTCACATACTTCATTGGGCCAAAAGCCTTGTGCTAGTCCTGTCTGCAGTCTACATTACAGGAGTAGACAACTGGCAGGCGGATTACATAAGTTGTCATGGCCTAGATAAAGGAGAGTGGGCTCTCCGCCTGGAGGTCTTTTGACAGGTTTGTTGAATGTGGGGGATGCCAAACATGGATCTTCTGGCCTCCCATCTAAATCAGAAAATACAGAGGTTAATGCCCAGGACAAAGGATCCCTAGGCAGATGTGAGCGACACCTTGGTGGCTATGTGGGACAGGTACAACCTCATCTATACATTTCCTTCTCTGCTGCCTTTTCGGTAGCCTGAATTATGGAATTCCCTATGCTGGATTATACAGATAATTGTTCAGGCCTACGCCATTAAGAGTCAGTCTCTGCTCTTTCTGTTTATGGATCATTTCATTAGAGCAGTTAGTATGTCCTGCGCTTTTCACCATCAGGCATCTGTTGCTCAAGTTTGCAAGGTGGGCACCTGGTCGTTGGTGCATACTTTCACTCATTTTGTCACATAACTGTGGGTAATGAATAATTAACTGGGAGGATCTCAGCTGCAGAGTCTGGATACACATTAATCTAGGTAGTGTGTATGAGGAGTATAATGCGTCTTTCCATAAACGCAGCGGAATTAAAAGTTTCTTGATTGGGTAGGTAATGCAATTATAACTTGGAAGTTCATGAGTTAAGCACCTACAGTGTATAGTAATAGAGTCTGTAGCATATAGGGTCACAGGAGAGTATTACTTCATACAATCCTTCTACAAAAATGCAGTACAGTCTATGCGATCCAGCGTTTCCTCACACAAGGATAAACAGTGGTAGTATAGCGGATTCCTTTAGATGGCCAGCATGGCAGTTCCAAGAACATTGAGTCCATTACATGAATGCAAAGACAGTCTATAAGTAATGAGGGAATACTTGAAGTTTGTAGCTTTAAAGATTAGTCCACACTAGTGATGTAAGTATTCCCTCTGTTGCAGTAGCTCTTCCCACACTGAGGTGTCTTCTTTAAGAGCTGCCTTATCTGTAAGGCAGCAGAGGCGCAGGAGTCTGTTAGTAACGGCTGACAGTTCAAGGAGCCCAGCATAGAAGATGTCTTAGAGCAGGGAATTGCTCAGCATCGTGTTGCATTAACAGGACGTCAACCAATTCAAACAGCATGGCTTAAGATCTGTGAGCCAGAAGAAGGAGGGGCAACATGACTCGCTGTGATTGGTCAGTGGCGGGCATTCGATACGGTCCGCCACCAGGTAAGTCTGTCACAGGACCCGCTCTCAAATGACCCACTCCACGGGTCACAACTGGTGAAGGACATTGGGGGTATCTCAAATGGAATAGTCTAACAAGACTTGGAGCATGTACAGAAGCATCCTCCCAAGAATCCTCCTGAGGGCCATAGGACTTCCATCCTATCAAGTATTGCAATTTATTACGATGTCTTTTTGAGTCCAGTAGTCTTTCTACCGGAAACATTTTTCCCCATGTATGATTACCAGAGGAGGAGCAGTAGGAGTACGGTTTGGAAAGGTATGCTTCCGATAAAGTTTCAATAAGGAAACATGGAATGTGGGGTGAATTCTCATTTCAGAGGGTAAAGTGAGGCGAACAGTAGCTTGATGTATGATCCTCTGAACTGGAAAGGTCCGATAAATAACCTACTAAGTTTCCTGGAGGGGGTTTGGAGTGTAAGATTCCTTGTGGATAGCCATACTAGATCGCTCATGGAATATAGCGGAGGCTGTTTGCGTCTGAGATCACAGTAATGTTTTGTCTCTCCTGGGCTTTTTCAATATTAGATTTGAGTTGAGCGGAAGTCTGTTGTAGGCAGAGTACGTAGTCATCTTTAGTTGGATTGCTGGTATGAAAGAGAACTAGGAATGGAAGATGGATGGAAACCATCATTTGAAAAAAATGGAGTCTGGTTAGTAAAGGCACTGAGGGAGTTATTGTGTGCAAATTCTGCCAACGGAAGTAGCTCTGCCCAATCATCCTGGAGGTAAGTACCGTAACATCTAATGAATTGTTCTAAACATTGATTCACTCTCTCCGTTTGGCCATTTGTCTGGGGATGATAAGCACTAGAAAGACGGTGATCAATTTGTAGTTTGACACATAGGGCCTTCCAGAATTTCAAAATAAATTGTGTTCCACGGTGCGTGATAATGCGTTTTGGTACTCCAACAGCTTCCGCTGTTTCCAGGTAGTTGAGCTTCTTAAGGAGGACAAAATGTGCAATTTTTGTTAATAAGTCAACAACCACTAGAATGGTATTTTGGTTTTGTGAATGTGGAAGATCGACTATAAAGTCCATCGAGACGACCTCCCATGGTGTACTTGGTATGAGCAGGTTTGTCAGTAACCCATATGGACGTTTTTTGTCATATTTTGAAGAAGCACATACTTCACAAGTGTTGACATATTCCTGGATAGTTTTACCCATGTTTGGCCACCAAAAGTGACGTTTCACTAGTTCATGAGTCTTACTAATCCCAGGGTGACCTGCATGTGGAGCATCATGCATCAATTTTAGGATTTGTAATTGCAACGGAGATGGTATGTACATTCTGCCATCTTTATAAAGGAAGCCTTCAGGGTCAGCTTGAAGTTCAGATGCAATGTTGGACGTGTCAGTTTGTAATGCTTATTTAGGTTGTTCCTTTAGAGTAAACATGGCAGATATAATTTTCTCTTGAGGAATAATAGCAGAGGGTTCTATCGACAAATTATTTAATTAATTGATCCATGATAAGGAGTCCGCTTTGCTGTTTTCGGAACCTGGTCGGTATGTAATAATCAAATCAAAAACGATCAAAGAAAAAACTCCATCTAACTTGACGAGATGACAAGGTTTTTTGGGTTTTGAGATATTGTAAGTTTTGGTGATCCTAATAAATAACAATAGGTAATTTAGTACCTTCAAGAAGATGTCTCCAGTTTTCCAGGCAGATTTGATGGCAAAGAGTTCCTTTTCACCAATTGGGTAATTTACTTAGGCTGGAGTCAGTGTATGGGAGTAGAATGCCACTGGATGAAATGGAGAGAGATGATTTTCTTTTTGAGAGAGGACAGCTCCAATAGCAACATGAGATGCATCGACTTCAAGGATGTATTGAAGTTAAGGATCTGGTAAATGTAGTAGGGGAGCAGTGGTAAATCGAGATTTTAATTGCTCGAGTGCAGTTTGACCATCTGTGGACCATCTGAATTTTGTAGTGGAGCTGGTCAATTTGGTCAAAGGTTTTATAACTGTAGAAGAGTTCTTGATAAACTTTCTGTAAAAGTATGGAGTAGGCCAGTTAAGGATACAGTTAACTTTGGATTGGTTCATCTGAACTCCTTTAGGGGAGACAATGTATCCTAAGAAGGAGATGTGATTGGTCTCAAAAATGCACTTTTGTAACTTGGCATACAAGTTATATACTCTCAGTCTGGAGAGGACCCATCCTACATGTTTACGATGGTCAATAAGGTTATTCAAGTACAGTAATACCTTGGTTTACAAGTAACTTGGTTTGAGAGTGTTTTGCAAGACAAGCAAACATTTCTGAAAATGTTTGCCTTGATATACAAGCAATGTCTTGCAAGAAGAGCAAAAGTTTGTAGAAAAGCACCACCGAATAAGGCTGTAGCAGTGCGAGCGATGAGTCTGTTTAACGACAATGCAATGTCACATTGGATAGATTCCTTGTTAAGATTTCACGAAATGAAAAAGATTCCATTGAGCCGAGAGATAGCAGTGATTCTGTTAGTGATAGTGAAAGTCCTCCTACACAATAATCCTCCTATCTCGTGTCCCCCTCACACCAGCCACGAAGGTACCGGTAATTGGTTTATTTTCTTTATATTTTGTACAGTATTATATTACAGTACAGTATTGTAATCATTTTTATATGAATATTTTTGGGTTGTGGAACGAATCATCTGAATTTCCATTATTTTTTTTCTATGGGGAGATTCGCTTTGATATACCAGCGCTTTGGATTACAAGCATGCTTCTGGAACGAATTATGCTCGTAAACCAAGGTATCACTGTATATTAAGATGTCATCCAAGTAAATCTCGACACAAACATCTATTAAATCTCAGAAAATATAACTGATTAAAACTGAAAGGTAGCAGGGGTGTTACATAACCCGAAAGGCATGACTAAATATTCGTATAAGCCATACCGGGTCGGAAGTCTGTCTTCCACTTATCTCCAGAAGGGATTCTGATCAGATTGTAAGCCCTGTTGAGGGCAAGTTTTGTGAATATGCTAGCGTTTTGTAACCTTTCAAGAAGTTCGGGTATCAATGGAAGGTGATACCTGTTTTTGATGGTTATCTTGTTCAACCCTCTGTAATCAATAATGGGTCGGAGGCTTTTGTCTTTGTGCCGGACAAAGAACATGGCAGCTGCGGCTGGTGATGTAGAAGGCCTAATGAAATCTTTTTCCAAATTCTCTTCCAAGTAAATCTTCAAATAATCTAGTTCAGGTTGAGGAGGCGGGTAAACATGCCGAAGAGGAATAGCACTGCCAGGAAGAAGCTCAATAGGGCAATCGTAAGGTCTATGTGGTGGTAATGTATCTGCCAATTTCTTTGAGAATACTTGATACTGAGCGGGTATGTCTGTGGGTGCAGTTTTTTTAAAAGCAGGCTAGTATTGGTGTAGCAAGTTTGTTGGCAATAGCTAGATAGTAACTTGAAGGAATTATTTCCCCAATGTAATGTAGGTTGGTGTAACTTCAACCAAGGGAGGCCTAATATTATGGGAAACATAGGAGAAGGAACAACATCCAAAGATAAATATTCTATATGGTTACAAGAAGTTGTTACCATTAACAGTTGAGTTTGTAAGGTGATGGGACCTGAACTGAGGGTAGATCTATCAATAAGTCAAATGGCAACATGTGAAGATATTTTAAGGGTAGGAATTTTATTAGAGATCAATGTTTATATCAATGAAGTTCCCACAGGCCCCAGTATCAATCATAGCTTCTGTGCATACTCTTCTTTGGTCCCACTGTACAGTAGGGTTAAAACAATTTTGAGATAATTAGGTGAGTTGGTGGTAGCAGGGATTATCTTACCAATGTAAGCAAACTTACCCTCATTCTTCCTTCTGAGGTTTGGGCATTCCTCTAGGGCATGATCGCAAGAACCACAATACATACAGAGATTTAATTATCTTCGTCTATTCTTCTCAGCTTGTGGCAGTGGACCCCACATGGTGCCGATTTCCATAGGTTCTTCAACTGGCGGTGGAGGATTTCTGCGAGGCATGTAAGTAACTGAGGAGGCTCTTTCAGCTCTTCTCTCCCGTAAACGTCTATCAATTGAAATAGAACTATTGATGAGAGCATCAAGAGTTGTAGGAAGATCTGCTCTAGCCAACTTATCGTTGAGCAATTCTGAGAGACCGAGCCGGAATTGATTCCTTAGACCACATGTGTCAAACTCTAGCCCACCAGGCCATTTCCTAGACTTCTACTTTCTGATCTAGGTATTAAGTTATTACTAAAACCAGTGATAATCGAATGCAGAGGCAATTATGATAAAGATTAGATACATTTATATAGTCTTATAGATACCTTTGAGGGCAACCACAATGTTGATGCGGCCCACGATTAAATTGAGTTTGACACCCCTGCCTTAGACTGATGTCATTCCACTTGGTCTCCCTTGCCCATCTTTTAAATTCTGCAATATAGTCCTCCCCAGGTCTTTTTCCCTGTCTGAGACTTCTGATGGCAGATTCAGCAGTAAGTTGTTTGCTAGGATCTCATATAGCAGTGACATAGCAGCTAAAAAATTGTCAAATGAATTTAATATGGGATCTTCCTTTTCCAGATGGGTGTTTGCCCATGCTCTGGGTTCACCTTTAAGGTATGATATAACAGTACATACATTTATTCTATCAGTGGGGTATGTCCTAGTTTTTTAATCAAACAACAATTTGCAGGAGTTCACAAACTCTCTGTATTGCTTGTGGTCACCTTAAAAGATTTCAGGAGGGTTAATTTTAGGTTCTGGACTGCTAGTGGACTGACATGGTGCTGGGATATTTTGATTTATATATGATAGCAGATTTTGGTTATCCAACTGTAAGGCAGTGACCTGTTGGTTTATTGTTTCCAGTCTTTGATTAAGGTTGTGCATGTGTGCAGCGACTTCTGCTGGATCCATTCTTTTGGGTCCTGTTAATCTGTCCTGTAACTGTTGGTAATGAATACTTTACCTGGTAGGATCTCAGCTGCGGAGTCTGGTTACACGTCAATCTAGGTAGTGTGTATGAGGAGTATAACGTATCTTTCCATAAATGCAGCGGAATTAAAAGTTCCTTGATTCGGTAGGTAATGCAAGTATAACTTGGAAGTTCAAGAGTTAAGCACCTACAGTGTATAGTAGACATGTGAATCCAATAATGATCTGCGCTTTAGGATAGCAAACCTCCCCGTGTGGATTGTGCAGCTGTGCTAAAAGGTATTAACCCTTAAATATGTATCAAGTGTATGCACCTGGTGGACGCCGTTCAGAGGAAGTCGTATGACGAAACACGTCAACACGCGGCCACGCGCTGAGCTCATCATATGGTGTCGGGATAGATGGGAGTCCAAATTTGTGATTTTTTTTATCAGATACTTTTTGTATTTAAATATTTTCCTCCAACAAACATCACACAAAAAAGAACATAAAAAAGAAAAAATACGTGACAACAATTCAAACAATACACAAATAATAAACATACAGGCTAAAATATAAACACAAAAACAAATTCATCAACCACCATATATACAATTTAAAAAAAATTTAGATCGTTGATATCTAATCACCTAAACACATATATACTTTTAGAGCACAGCTAAAGTACTCCAATTACAGCTTATGCTCTCATAAACTTCCCTCATATGTCTAACTAACAATATTATAGAATAATTCACACATTCCTTTGTTGTGTACGGTATTGTATCCATCAAGACCAGGGGTGGCAAACACAAGGCCCGCGGGCCGAATCCGGCCCGCCGGACCTTGTAATGTGGCCCGCACAGCAGCCAGGGCCGGTCCGCTATGCCGACTCTGTGCAGAGCAGTGTCTACTGTGTGGTAGCGAGCAGAGCCGGCACTACCACACAGTAGACACTAGAGGGCGCTGGTGGGGGAGGCCAGAGAAACACCTCCTCCCCCAGCCCTCTCTACTCTGTGCTCTTTCCGGAGCTTGCTGGTGCTGTTCCTGCAGCCTGCACTGTCCCGGTACCGGCCGAGATATTAACATATGAATGGGCCGCGGTAATTTGCATATCAAGAAGCCGCGGCCCATTCTTATGTAAATATCGCAGCTCATTCATATGCAAATCGCTGCCCCTCCCCCTTTAACTTGACTAGGTGACAGCTGTCACTTGAAAACGCCAGATTAGGGATTTCTGCTGCAGTCTGAGCAGTCTCCAATAAAGTTTCTTGTGGATGTTTTCAAGGCTAGTTATTACTTAAATTATTATTAAAACCAGTAGCAACTGAATGCAGAGGCAACTATTTATGATAATAAAGAGTAGATGCATAGTCCTATACAACCGGCCCTTTGAGGGTAACCATACTGCTGATGCGGCCCCCGATGAATTTAAGTTTGCCACCCCTGATCTAGACCAATATAGAGAAAACTTAATCTCCCCTATCCCTCTATATTGATAAGTAGTATGTTCAAACATTACTGTCTGATCTAACTCAGACATCCATTCTGATAGTGATAGAGGGGAGGAAGATATCCATTTCCTCGCCACCAGTCACCTTGCAGTAAATAATGCTCTATGTACAGGCAATTTGATATGATATTATTCATATTATATGAACTCATTGCTAAGGCATCAAAAACTGCTAGTATGCAGTATCTAGGTGTATTATTTAACAATATACCAAAGGCTGACAGGGTTATTCGCAAAGCTGCGGAAGGCAGCCGTGTGAATAACCGACCCTAAGTGAAGTGAGCGGAACGCTGTTCGGCTATTCACTTCAGGCTTGTACAGCTGATTTCAGCCGTACATCGGCTGAAATCAGCCATACATTGGCTTGCTTCGGCTGGCTTCGGGTCAGCCGAACATGCTCAGCATGTTCGGCCGTCCTGAAGTGCAGAAGGAGTTCGACTCAGCCGATCCAACATCTGGATCGGCTGAGCCGAAACTCCGGCAGCCTACTCGCTGCTGTTCGGCCTATTCTCATAGGGGCCGAACAGCAGTGAGTAAATAGCGAATGCCGGAGAAGAAAAACAGTAAAAAAAAGTAGAACATGATTGGGTGGAGCTAGCAGTGACAGCTAGCTCCACCCAACTGTTTCCTATTGGCCGGGACCTGCTGTCATTACAATGAAAGCTCAGGTACACAGGAGCGATGTGCTGCTATAGATAAAATACAGAGTCCGGGAGGAGGGGAGTACAATCAGGGTGCAAAGAGACCATACACATATAGTAGTAAGGCAAGGAGGCTACGAGTTTTGAGGCTATGCCTCGTTTTCAAGCCAGCAGGGTACCATGTATGCAGAAGAACTGGCGGGAGCGAGAGGGCTTTTAAAAAATGACAGGTGGGAGGAGTAAATGGCCGGGTTGGCAGCTGATTGGGGGGATTGGAGCAAATCTTGGTAGAAAGCAGTCTGAGGCAATCCAAATTGGGATTGCAATTGTTGAAATGAACAGAGAGTATTATCAACATATAACTGAGCGACTGTACACACCCCCGCCTGCCACCTGTTCCTAAAACCCTGCAACTTAGATAGCTCTGAAAGTCTACCATTGCTCCAAATCGGGGTATATCTAGTGAGACCTAAAGTTCGTAAAAGTCGTTTAGTCTTCTCCCATACATGTGCCATTAAACTGATTGTGGCAAAGTGGGAGAACTTTTTAAAAGGCAGATTTGTCTCCAACTAACCCAGAGGATTATAACCATCAAAAAGATACTGGAATAAAGTGCTTTTTTACTATAATACACAATGATCTTCTAAAAAAAATTCGGAATACACTGGGGAGCTGCAGACTCTTTCGGTTGACAAATGGGAGTATTAGAGTGGATGAAAGCGGAAGTTCGCAGCACACATGCTGTTCTGACCGTCCTGAAAATCACCACACATGCTGTTCTGACCGTCCTGAAAAAACGGTCCTACTTTCTGCTGAGTGAGGATCTTTACATGATTTACACATGATGGAATGTCGTAATTGGGAGTGATAAGAAAACAGGATTTGAAGAGTGTTTTGGTATTTTGTTGTGTTTTGGGGCATTTAATTAAATTTTTCACTAAATATTGGGGTTTAATAAGGAGTTGCGCTAATATTGCGCAACATAAAAATTTGCAACTACCACCATTTTATTCTATAGGGTCTTGGCATTCAGAAAATATATAATGTTGGGGGGTTTTAAGTAATTTTCAGGCCTAAAATGTGGAATATAACATGGGTACAAAAAAATCAAAAAAAGGCCTCAGTCATGAAGGGGTTAATATATTTTATTATTATTTCACATTTAACAAATTATTCACATATTCATAGAAGAAATATAAAACTTCATTATTACTATACATATAATCATATATTCATTTCACATCTCTTATTTATACATATGTCTTATTCTTCTCATTATTCCTTTATACCATTCACACCTTACCAACGTACATTTTATACTTCTTATCCTTGTCATCTATATCGCATTACTTCTACTCACCTCTTACATACTTTACCCTCTTCTCACATCCTCACCTAAGGGAGAATAGTCTTATTCTTTAAACCATGTGTCTCACTGTGAATATCTTGTACCCAACAAACAAACCATGTCCTTAGACCAACTCATCTACATCTACCGTGTCCCTCTCAAACCCTTTCAATGTGTCTTTTGTTGTTCATATCCCTTTATATACCGTGTTTCCCCAAAAATAAGAGACTTAGTGACTGAGAGGGGGAGAGAGCTCAGAGTGAGATCCAGGCTGCACTGGATGGAAACAGACTGGAGAGTGTCTGCATATTTGGGGAATAAGGTCTGCCAGAACAAATTTATGTATTGGACTGTGTTTTTCTTCATTTATACTGGAAGCTGGAATAGCTGCTCCAGTAGGACGTAGTGAGGGACACTACTGTCTAGTTAGCCTCCTAAGGTGGAGTAGGCCTTTTTATTTGTGTTACTTTTGAGTTCTGCCGGAAATTGTTTGTTTAAAAGGGGGAAGGTACCCTGTCGATGAGAAGAGACTTTTATGTTGCATGCAATAAAGCTGCATTTATTGCCAATACTGAGTAAAGACCAGTGACTTTCCTACAAGATAGAGATATATATAAAATGCAACCACTATTTATGTACCTCTAAGGAGGTACCTATACCCCTATTAACACTTAAATGAAATATACTTATATTGATATTTATTTTTATATCTACCTACGGGGGTTGCTCTCATCTATACCTCTCCCCTTCCACTCTGGCCCTATTTGCCAAGATCCTAAACTCCTCTGAACTTCTATATGTTTCCCACTTCTCCCATGTCTTATCATATTTATCCTTCCTGTCCGCATCTCTTGCCCTCAGTTCTTCCATATACTTCATCTCCTCCATTATATTCCCCCAACTCTCTAAAGTAGGTGGTTTTACGGATTTCTAACTTCGAGATATATTAACTCCAGCTGCCGCCAAAACAATGATGACTGCATAGAGCGTTACACCTCAAACACTGATTCCCAGAACGGCTGTAGTCTAGGGCAGCTCCACCAGATATGCAAATATGTTCCTCTCTAAGGCATCTCCAACATCTAACAGACAAATCCGGATTTATATGGGTGATTCCTTCTGGGCACCTATACCATCTAGACAATATTTTATAATGTTTTTCTTGATAGAAAGAGGAGGTAACAGAAGTACATGTCATAGTAAATATTCTTCCCCATTCTTTCTCCGACAATTCTCTCCCCATATTATGTTCCCACCTTTTCATATACTTTGTATGTGTGACGGTCATTCCGGGTTGCGAGCCGCCTCGGGACGGCGAAGACCTACTGCGCAGGCGCAAAGGGGGAATCCCTCTGATCGGGCCAGAGCGCGTTCGCGACGCCCCACAGGAACGGCGGACAGCGCAGGTGCGCCGCAAACCCCACTCCACACGAGCCCTCGGCATAAAGCCGCCGCTCACTAATTGATCGGCGTCCTACTGTTGGTTGTAGCAGGACGCTGACCAATCAGTGTCCCCCTCGACTTCCATCCGGATCCCCTGCACTGGGCACATCAGCCCCTCCATGGTCACCACTACCTGCAAACGTCCACAACCGCAAGTATATGGGCTAGGGCCCATCATTTGTTCCATGTATGCTGCTGTGCTGTCTCCCTAAAGAACCTTGCATACTGTGATTGAACTTAGGCAAAACCTTTTTTAATCTAGACGCCAACAGTTTTGCGTATAATTTAAGATCAATATTACAAAGGGAAATTGGACGAAAGTGTCCACGTTCTGACGTCTTTCCCTGGTTTTGGAAGCACAGATACATGGGCCTCTGATGTCTGAAGGGGAAAGGGGCAAAACTCTGTAACAGAATTACATACCTTCTTAAAAAAAGGTCTTAATTGCTCCTCAAATTGCTTATAAAAACGAGCTGTAAATCCATCAGTGCCCGGGGCCTTATTAACCTGAAGAGAGGATATTGTCTCCTTTATTTCCCTTTCTGAGAGTATTAAGTTCGATTTTCCAGTTGTCTTCCGTGCCAGCCCATGAGAGTGTGTAACTCCTCCTGCAAACAGGAAACACATCACCATAGCAACTTAAAAGGCCCCCTGATACTATGACTCTTCAGTTATTGTGTTTCCTACGTCGGGAGGAGATCGTTACCATTTGGAGCTCTTATGGACTGTGCTGGAAGTGCAGTGAAGGTGGACTAGGGCCCCGGTACCTCTCCTAAAGCTCCTATGTGAAGGGGTTGGTCCCGGCTCCACTTCCCTCTTGGTGCTTGAAGAAAGCCAGGACTGGAGGTAGTGTATCTCCTTTGGCGTGCTTGCAGGAAGCCGGCCATCAGCTTCTGCACGCTAGACCGAGCTATGTCATTTCCGGCGGAGATGCGCAACTTCCGGGCGCCAGAGGTCTGCGCTCCAAGCCTCACTTTCGGCGCGGGGGAAGGGGAGGGACATCACAGAATAGTCTTTGAAAGCCGGATCGAGCAGCGTGACTATGGACGGATCAGAGTCGCAAGCGCTGGTGGAGGCAGCCACTTCAAATGCCGCTCCTACCCAGGTAAAAGACTCTTTTTGAATTGTATAATCTGCACCTGGGTTTATATTTTCTGCCTTGTCACTGAGGGTTAGGTGAATGTACATTTGCTGTGGCATACACGGGTGGTCTCTTGTTATCCTGATACTACTTTTGGTTGTACTTAAAAAGATCACTTTTTCCTTTTTGTAGTTGAAGCCTCCTGTCTAGGTTAGGAATACACCTAGGAAAAAGTGTGCAGTGTGTGGGGCAAAACTCAGTGATTCCTTTGAAAAACCCTTGTGTCAATCTTGCTTGGACAGCCTTTTTAAAAAGGAATCTGTGAATGCTTGTAAGGGTCTTCTGGATTCAGTAAAAGAAGAATTGGCCACAACTTTTCATTCATTTAGATCTCTTATTGATGATATGAAATCATCTGAGACCTGTCGGGTGCAAAATGCTCCGATCAGTGTCAGGAAGCAGGGGGTGTTACCTCTACTCGGGGACCACGGGCACGGCGCAGGGCACGGGTTCCCCTTCAGCTCGGTAGAACACCTGGTGCCCGAGGTGCGGGTGCGCGAGTCGCGCAGCGTGTTGCGCAGGCGCAGTACGCAGGCTGCGCGCGCATCCCCGGGAGCGAGCACATAGTGTTCCTGCGTCATCTGGCTATCAGGTGTGAGCCTTGCTGGGGGAGGTTCCCAGTACACACCGTCCATCTTCCTCACCTGCCATTGGTCCCCGGGGAGGGAGGCCACCTGGTTGCCTCGGTGACCAGGGGGTGGTCCTACCTCCCCTGGCTATAAAAACCTGGCCTGAGCTCTGGCTTATTGCTGAGTTATTCCACCTTATGGTAAACACCTAGCCTCCCTGCTGATCCTCCTATTGCCTGTTGCCCCTTTGTATCCTTCCGGATTGCTGACCCTTGGACTGTCTTCCGCCTTAGAACCTTCGCTGCCTGCCTCGACCCGGATTGGACATTGACTACACCTCTTGGATTATCCCTAAACTTGTACCGCGTTTCTGGACTTCAGCTGCTTACTGCCAGTGGGTTCCTCATCTCACTACTAGCTCCCTGGGACGTCTGACAATCAGTGCCATAATTGTAGAAGATGGGGCGGATTGCATTAAGACTCCAGCAATGGAAGACAGATCAGATTCAGATAATTTTTCTAATGATTCCTCTGAAGATGGCGGTATGCAGGAAGAATCTACTTCATCCAGATTTAAGCTGTCGCTAGATGATGTGAAAGACCTGCCTAAAGGCATCTATGAGACTTTGGATATACAAGAGGATAAAATAGAATTATCCAGACATGATCTGATGTACAAAGTCTTACAAACAAGGAAAATGTGGGTCTTCCCTGTTCATAAAGTGTTGTCTGATTCTATACTTAAAGAATGGTCTGAGCCAGAAAGAAAACCATTTTTTCTAGCACCCTGAAAAGGAGATTCCCATTTGATGAAGACCCATCTATGTTATGGAATAAAAATCCAAAGTTAGATGCGACAC
Source organism: Nanorana parkeri (assembly GCF_000935625.1). NCBI lineage: Eukaryota > Metazoa > Chordata > Amphibia > Anura > Dicroglossidae > Nanorana > Nanorana parkeri. The sequence goes on along the minus strand of NW_017308304.1, from coordinate 97,320 downwards.
TTTCTAAGGTGTCCAAAAAGGCGGACTTCGCCTTAGACGATATGGGTAACCTAAAAGACCCCATGGATAAAAAGATGGACGTACTCCTTAAAAGAGCTTGGGATACGACACTGGCTAATCTGAAACCAGCCTTAGCTACCAAATGTGTAGCCAGAAACTTGGAATTCTGGCTTTCATAGTGCAAGCCTCACCTTATGGCAGGTACTCCAAGGGAGCAGATCCTGGAGTCCTTTCCTATGTTGTTTAAGGCGGTTGGTTATATTGCAGATGCTTCAGCAGAGGCTGTTCGAATGTCTGCTCGCTCCTCGGCCCTGATTAATTCCTCACGTAGGGCACTATGGCGAAAACCTGGGAAGGTGACTCTGCCTCAAAGTTGAAATTATGTAATTTGCCTTTTGCAGGAGATCATCTCTTTGGCCGTGATTTAGAGGCGGCTTTAGAACGTACCGCAGATAAGAAAAAGGCCTTCACAGAAAAGAAGAAAAAAGTATTTAATAGGGAATGTTTTCGTGGCCAAAAGAACAAGCCGCAGGGAACAGAGAGGAGAGGCCTAAGAAGCATTGGTTTGGGCAAAAAGGTAAGGGAAGAGGGGGCATATTATTTAACCCCCTTCTCAAAAAACCCAAACAACAATGACGATTCTTTCCCAGTGGGAGGAAGACTGAGTGAATTCCTCCCCCAATGGAAAGGTGTTACCTCCAACAGCTTAATTCTGAATATTGTCGAACACGGTTACCAGCTAGAGTTCGACAACCCCCCTCCTTCTCAATTTTTTTCTAACAGAACTACCCAAAGATCTGGTAAAAGCCAATGCGCTATGCGGGTTGTTGGGAGATTTGGTGGATCAGAACGTAATTCTTCCAGTCCCAAAGGAAGAGCAGGACAAAGGTTTTTACTCACACGTATTCGTGATACAAAAACCCTCTGGAAAATTTCGGCTGATATTAAACCTAAAGCTGTTGAACTTGTCGATTCGATACAAGAAATTAAAGATGGATTCCATCTTCTCAGTAAAGAATGTTATCCAGTCGGATGCCTTTCTAGCTACAATAAATATGAGAGAAGCATATTTACATGTTCCCACCTCAATATTCATGTTCTCTCCTCATATTTACATATCCCACCTCAACCTAACCACTGAACCATCACATTCTCAAACAATTCATCCCCACACAGCTAACTCCTCATGTATCATTTCCCCCTCCTCTTTCAGATTGTAAGCCCTCAGGAGCAGGGCCCTCCTTACCATCCTGTCTTGAATTGTATTTTAACTGTAATGTCTTCCTTATATTGTAAAGCGCTGCACAAACTGTTGGCGCTATATAAATACTATGTAATAATAATAATAATAATAATGTTCCAATAAAGCCTTCGTCACAGCTGTACCTGAGGCTGGCAGGATCAGCATTATACCATATCTAGACGACATGTTGATCTCAGCCCCTTCACAGGACAAATTAGGAAAAGACCTGAAATTGACCCTGGACTGGTTGAAAGACCTGGGATGGTTAGTGACCACAGAAAAATCCAATCTGGAACCTTCCCAGAATTTACTGTTCTTGGGTTATATCCTGAACACCCGAGAGAGGAAAATGTTCCTTCCCCAGGAAAAAATTATAAAAATACAGCAAGCAGTGGCAAAATTACAGAACCAGACAGTATCACTTCGATTCATCATGTCTGTTCTGGTGTTGCTGACCTCGACCGTCCCGACTGTTCAATGGGCTCGTTACCATCAAAAACCCCTACAGAATCATCTCTTGAAGATATGGAACTGGGCACAAAATACTCAGAGTGTGTTTGCTGGTGAAACTGAAACAAAATCTGTGGTGGTGGAGGTGCCAGAACCAATTATCAAAGGGGCTTCTATGGTCACTCCCTGTATCCAAAAAACATACAACAGATGCCAGTGCCTGGGGTTGGAGTGCGCATCTGGAGGATCAGTTTGTTCAAGGACAATGGACAAAGAGGGAAGCCAGGGCTTCATCAAATTGGAGAGAGTTGAGGGCAGTCCTCAATGCCCTCCTCTCCTTCCAGGGCATATTGAAGAACCATCATCTTCATGTTCTGTCGGACAATGTTACGACGGTGGCTTACTTAAACAGACAAGGAGGAACAAGGAGTCCTTCACTACAAGTACTGGCAACAGACATTTTTCAGTGGGCAGAAAATAATCTAGCCTCAATCTCAGCAACATATCTCAGAGATTCCCAGAACAATGTTGCAGACTTCCTAAGTCGCCACAGAATATTGCAAGAAGAATGGAGTCTGAATCGGGAAGTATTCAATCTCATAGTACAACAATGGGGGAAACCAGGGATAGACTTGTTCGCTTTGGGGAGCAACTCAAAAATGGAAATTTTTTATTCGCTGAACCCTTTAGACAATGCCTTAGCCACGAATGCACTGACAAATCCCTGGAACTTCAACCTTTGTTATGCATTCCCTCCAATTAATCTAATACCAAGAGTTCTGCAAAAAATGTGATAGAGAGATGATTCTAATTGCCCCTTACTGGCCAAAAAGGGCATGGTTTACTCTCCTACTGTCTCTGACAGTATTGCCTCCCCTGGTCCCTTCCGGACAGGAGAGATCTCCTGTCTCAAGGACCGATTCATTATCCGGGTGTAGCAGCCTTGAAACTAACCGCATGGTATCTGAAGAAAAGGTGCTGAAGTCTAGAGGATTATCCAATAGGGTTATACAGACCTTACTTAATAGCCGTAAACCAGTGACTAGAGCCATTTATGGAAAAGTGTGGAAAAAGTTTGGTTCGTGGTCTACAAAAGGAACAGAACTACGGACATTCCTTCTATACTTGAGTTTCTGCAAGATGGAGCAGATATGGGATTAGCTGTAAGCACTCTAAAAGTTCAAATTTGAGCTTAGTGTCTACCTCCAAATTGCACAAGCAGAAGAGCCACTAGTGTCAATATTTTTTAAGGCACTGAAAAAAATTAGGCCGATATCTACAAAATTCTGTCCCCAATGGGATCTGTCTATTGTGTTGCAGGGGTTGTCAGGTTCGCCTTTCGAGCCCTTGGTGGAGAATTCTCTGAGACTTCTTACCTTGAAGACGATTCTCTTAGTGGCAGTGACTTCGGCACGAAGGATCAGTGAACTGCAGGCCCTGTCTATTTTAAACCTTTTCTCTCTATATATATATATATGTGATGATCGAGTGGTTCTTAAAACCGATCCTGCTTTTTTACCAAAAATTGCCTCAGATTTCCACAGATCTCAGGACATCGTTCTACCAACCTTTTCAACCAATCCATCCAATGATCGGGAAGAGGTCTTGACAATGACAATGATCTCATCGTCTGGATGTAAGAAGATGCTTAACCGCTTGAAGACCAGGTGTTTAGACCCCCTTCCTGGCCAGGCCATTTTTCAGTGTTTAGCGCTGCAGTACAGTGCAGCAACGCTGTACTGAAATTAATTTTTTGGGGACAGATAGAGCTTTCTTATGGTGGTATTTAATCACCACTGGGGGTTTTATTTTATACTATAATAAGGAGAAATTACTGAAAATTTTGAAAAAAAAAAAGTTTTTTTTTACATTATGTTATAAAACAACTAATATTACCCACTTTTTGGGTAAAATATAAAAGACGGGGTCACGTCGGGTAAATAGACACCAAACATGTCAAGCTTAAAAATTGCGCGCACTCGCGAAATTGCAAAAAACTAGCATACCCAAAATTGATTGATGACCCTAGAATTATTGCTCTCATTCCGACGTTCGCGGCGATATGTAACATGTGCGGCGTAATGGGCGCAATCGTCGTTTTCGCAGGTATGCGCACCTGACGCATGTTTACATGCGTGTATGTAGGGTTGGGGACTTTTTAAAAAAAATTGTTTTTTTTTATTCTTTTTTATGTGTAACTTTAAAAAAATTTGGGGGGAAACTTAAAAAAAAAAATCTATTTTTTTTTTCCACTTAACTTTATTGCTATCACAGAGGGGGGCTGAGAAACCCCTCTATGTGATAGCAAAAGAGGTGGCAGGTCCTCTTTATGGAGACATCAGGTGTCTCCAAGACCCCTAATGTCACCTGGGAGAGACCCCCCTGAAGAAGCTGATGAAGCAGAGATCTGCTTAATCAGCTTCTCTCCAGCATCTGAAGCTGGAGAGTGACACGAGAATGCAGAAGTGATGTAATATACACCACTTCCGCATTCTGACAGCGGAGAGGGGACCGGAGGGAGATCGTGAACCGACCTCCCTCTGATCCCCTGTGACAGAGGCAGTATGCTGGTCCCGGGCTCACACCGGAGCCCGGGACCAGCTTGACAGCGGAAGGGTGTTAGCCGCGGAGGGGGGGCGCGCATCACGGGACCTCATACAAGCGTTCCGCCACGGGACCTCATACAAGCGGTGGATCGCTTGTATATTAACGGGCATCGCTGCCTGTTTTAAAATAACCGCCATTTCCCGCTCGGCATTTCCCGCCCGAGCGGGTGGATGTAACAGGACGTGTATACACGCCCAGTTACATCCAAGAAGCTCCCGGCCGGCCATGTATACACAACGGCCGGCCGGGAGGTAGTTAATAGCCTATCTACAGAGAATGGAATCCTTTCGGAAATCCAATAGTTTATTCGTACTGTTTTCATGACAAAACAAAGGGAAGCAAGCTTCTAAATCAACTAGATGGATAAAACAAGCTATAGTTGAGGCATATAGAGGAACGGAACTTTCTCCTCCAGGTGGCCTCAATGCCCACTCTACTAGATCATTGGCTACCACCTGGGCAGAAAAAGCCGGGGCTACTCCAGAGCAAATATGTAAAGCTGCTACCTGAACGAGTTATTCAACCTTTATTAAGCAATATCGACTAAACCTGTTGTCCACTCAGGACCAGGCCTTTGGGAGAAAGGTGTTGCAGGCAGTGGTCCCTCCCTAAAGTGGTTAAGTTCTTGGTTATCATCTCATGGGCTGGCCTGGAAGACAACTGGAAAATCGGAGTTAGGACTTACCAGTAACTCTATTTCAAGTGGTCTTCCAGGACAGCCCAGTTCCCGCCCGGTATGCAATACTTATAGTATGAATTATGTACTGTTGTTGTGGTGGAATTATCTTCTAGATAGTCCTCCGGTTCTCAAAATAACTGAAGAGGGATAGTATCAGGGGGCCTTTTAAGTTGCTATGGTGACGTGTTTCCTGTTTAGAGGAGGAGTTACACTCTCATGGGCTGTCCTGGAAGACCACTGGAAATAGAGTTACCGGTAAGTCCTAACTCCGGTTTTTCTCCGTCCTCCATAGTAACCTTAGGCACACCTGTTTCGTTTACATATTCTCTTATTTTGTCTATGAATCTATCCCGAGGCATGTCCACATATTTACCTTGTATTGAATATAAAGAAGCATAGAACCTTACAAAGGTTTTCACTATGGAGGACGGTGAATGTTGAAAAAACCCATTTCTATCTTTAATTTGTGCTGTATAAGTGGTGGGAGCCCTTGGATGGATCTTCCTAGCTAACAATCTTCCACACTTATTTCCTTCCTCAACAACAAACACATGTTTCTTGTTATTATCCCTAGCTATTAATATTTGTTGATCTAGAATAATGCGAATGTCTCTTCTCACCTCTTTTAATTGAGTGGAATAATCTATTGTTACATTCGCCTTATTCATAACCTCCAAATCATATAGTTGCTGAAATAGTCCCTTCAACTTTCCTGCCCTCTCTCGCTTTAAAGCCTCCTATTGTATAGGACTTAATGTAGTATCATTGAGATCATCTTTTATAAAATTATTTATTGTAAGAGTCACTTCTTCCTGACAAGCTATGTTATTCAGCAAATTATCATTCAGTCTCCTTATTCACATACCTCCATTTCCATTCCCCATTTTTAATATCAATGACACCGGTGCGTGATCTGACCACAATATCGGACTCATATCAATCTCTGGAAAATAATCCAAGAGCTGCTGATGCATCCATGTGGTCTATGCGACTATATGACTTATGTACCCTAGAATAATATGTGAAATCTTTTTCCATAGAATGTAATTTACGCCAACCATCCACTAATTTCATACTATCCATTCTATATCGAAGTCTATTTAAAGCATCTCCTGAAAGAGAGGGCTTGCCAGTTGTATCCAAGTCTGCGTCAAAAATTAAGTTCATGTCTCCCAACACCAATCTTGTGCCAGCCCCTTATTTGGGGCATAAATATTAGTCAGTGAGAACATATGGTTAACATAAAAAAAATTTCAAAAACACATACCTCCCTTTTGCACCTATAACTGTATCTGTCACATTAATTTGCACATTTTTATAAATTACCACAGATACCCCCCTTGCTTTCTTAACTGGATTTGTACCATGATACCATTTCGGATAATATTTATCTCTTATGTCTGGATTTAATCCCGTCTTAAAATGCGTTTCCTGTAACCATAAAAGATCTATTCTTATTTATGGAAATGATACAGAATCTGTGAACGTTTTTCTGGTACATTAAATCCCCTAACATTATAAGTAACCAACGCTAACCTACTCATTTCTTGACTGTGTATCCCTCAAGGTACATATTGCAGATGACATGTTCATTCTATACACACCATAACATACCAATACCAACCACAAAATTCTATAATTCTTTCCCATTCTAAACCTTAATATTCCTTCTAGTCTCTATACATATATACAATTACTATATTGGACATCTACCTTGATGTCCAACATGAACTATACAAGAAAGCCCTAAAAATAAAGGCTATACTGGGGCCAAATAGTTGTCAACATAGGCCCACCGCAAGCCTAGCCATTTTAATCACATACCTTACTAAGACCTTGTTATATTTGCTAATACCTTCTTAATGACTTATACCTTTCTTATTTCTTACATTTTTATCCAAAAAAACAAAACAACAATATATAAGATAATAAAAGAAAAGAGGGAGAGAGAGAGAAGAAAAAAAAAAGAAAAAACATAATTGAATGCAATATTCTTCTCTCTTTTTCCATGCTTTTCGTCCAGCCAAGCCTTTTTCTATTTATTCAAGTCTTATGTATTCCACAAGACTTTACTACTGTCCATTCCTTTCTTTGAGGTGCATCCACCTTGCTTAATCCAATTGGCCATTCCGGCAATTGTATTGGAGGAATTTCTAAAATGTCCAGAAAACCTGGCAAATCTTCTAATGTCCTAAATTTAGCCGTTCTGCCATCTCTTTGGGCTATCAGCTGAAAAGGGAACCCCCACCTATATCTTATCTTCCTCTCCTGTAAGATCTCCAATATTTGAATGCCGGGTAAGTAATTGTAACATACTAACCTTTCCCTTGCTCCAGTCTCCGTCTGCGGCTCTGCCCCCTCAGATGAGGCATCATCCGGCTCCACCCTCATACCTGGCTTAAGGAGCCAGATTCAATTGCTTGGTGTCAGTTCAATGTGTGGACGCCGGTCGATGCTTACCTGCACCTCGTCCTCACTGTGACCGCTCCTCAACCCCTACTGAAGTCTTCCTTTCCTGGGCTGACAAGTGCTGCTGCTCTCCTCAGCCATTCTCACTCTGTCAGACGCTGGCTGCTTCCTTTGCATCTTTCATTCCCAGAAGCTTCCCAACTGATCCTGTGTATACTCTCCTTTGCTGCACACAGATCCATATGCACTAATCATCCTCACCTGTGCAACTGACAGCTCACCCTCTGCTCAACAAAATAACCATAAAAAACAGGCATCCTCATCTATTCCAGTAATCTAGAGGACCATCGTAAACATGTATGATGGGTACTATCAAAACTAAGGGCACATGATCTGTATGCAAAACTAGAGAAATGCATATTCGAAACTAACACCATTTCCTTCCCAGGGTACATTGTCTCAAATGAAGGCATACAGATGGACCAAGAGAAGATAAGTTGCATCCTCAATTGGCCCAGTCCTCAGAATAGAAAAGCTCTACAATGGTTATTGGGATTTTCAAATTTCTATAGAAAATCCATAAAAAACGTTTCTGCCATCGTTAAACCGTTATCACAACCGATTATCACAACCGATCCTCAACTGCAATATACATTGGAAGTCGATGCCTCACAACTAGCAATAGGAGCTGTTCTCTCTCAAAAGGAAACAAAAGATTCTCCCCTGCACCCTGTGGCTTTCTATTCCCGTTCCTTAAATTCGCCCGAAATAAATTATCCTGTGAGTGAAAAGGAACTTCTGGCCATCAAATCAGCTCTCGAAAATTGGAGACACCTATTAGAAGGCACTCAGTTACATAATTATTTTATCTGACCATCAAAATCTTCAATATCTTCAGAGGTGTAAAACTCTGTCCTCCAGACAAATAAGGTGGGCTTTCTTCTTTGAGAGGTTCAACTTCATGATTACTTATAGACCTGGATCCAAAAACAGGAAGGCAGATGCACTCTCTAGAAAAGATTAACCTTCCATCTCTACCAGTCCTCCCAACTACAGGTGAAACTCGAATAATTAGAATATCGTGCAAAAGTAATTGCAGTAAGTGCTGCAAAAGGGGCCCAAACCAAGTACTGAGTACATATGCATGCTTATACTTTTCAGAGGTCCGATATTGTTCTATGTATAATCCTTGTTTTATTGATTGCATGTAATGATCTACTTTTTTGAGGTTGTGGATTTGGGGTTCTTGGGGTTTTCATGAGCTGTAAGCCATAATCATCACAATTATGACAAATCACAGCTTGAACTATCTTGCTTTGCATGTAATGAGTCTATCTCATATATTAGTTTCACCTTTTAAGTTGCATTAGTGAAATAAATGAACTTTGCACGATATTCTAATCGAGTTTCACCTGTATATTATGCCAAAGGAAAACTTCATCAATACAATCTGCAAATTAAAGCAAGATCTCAAAATCGCACTAGAGACTACTCCCATGGAAGGCCTACACTCTGATGCAGAGGGGTTTCTCTACAAGGAAAATAAATTATTTATACCTCCTCTGCACTGTCAGATTCTAAAATTATCACATGATGCCCCACTTGCAGGACATCCAGGAATTACAAAAACCTTAAACCTTGTTAATCACCATTTCTAGTGGCCCTCCATGAGGAAAACCGTGCAAGAATATGTGAATTCCTGTGATGTCTGTGCCCGTGCAAAACCTGACAACAAACCAGCATTTGGATTATTAATGAATGAACCAATACCCGACAAACCATGGGAGATTATCTCCCTCGATTTCATTGTGGACTTACCACAATCAGATGGATACAACACCATTCGGGTCATAGTTGACCTAACAAAGATGGCACACTTCGTACCATTAAGGAAGCTACCTACATGTAAAGAAACTGCTGATACCTTGATATTTAATATTATCAAGCTCCATGGGCTGCCTAAAAAATTCATCTTAGACAGGGGCTCACAATTCATATCTAAATTCTGGAAAGCCCTATGTTCTAAACTACAAATCGAACACTTACTCTCCAGCGCATACCACCCCCAGACAAACGGTCAAACCGAGAGAATTAACCGCTGCCTGGAACAATACATCCGCTGTTATTGTACTCATCTGCGGGAGGATTGGCATGAATTACTTCCACTAGTTGAGTTCTTTTACAACAACACACTCAGTAGTTCTACAAATCAAACTCCCTTCTTCACGAACTATGGCTATCATCATTCCTTCTTCCCATCTCAGATCACCACTACCAATAACCCAGTGATGGAGAATTACCTATAAAACCTTCAACAAATCTCAGAACAATTAAAGTGTCAAATAGAGAAGGCTCAAAATAGACAAAAATTCTATTATGACCAAAAAAGAAGAAAACAACCCCCTTCTCAAGTTGGTTGGATTTACCCCGGGACCTTAAGGTTCATCCCACATTCTACTAAAACCTCACAGAAAAAATATTTTCCCCAACCGTAATCCACCTCCTGCTCCCCCAATTATGGTGGAGAGACATAAAGAATATGAGGTAGAAAAGATTTTGGATTCCAGAATTTATAGAAATAAATGTTCATGATGTTCATGCCTCCAGATTAGTCAAACAGTTCAATTGACAATATCCTCATAAACCTTCCACCCACGGAGTGGGTGCCTTGAGGGAGGGGTACTGTAACATACTCACCTTTCCCTCACTCCAGTCTCCGTCTATGGCTCCACCCCCTCAGATGAGGCATCATCCGACTCCTCCCTCATACCTGGCTTAAGGAGCCAGATTCAATTGCTAGGTGTCAGTTCAATGTGTGGACGCCGGTCGATGCTTACCTGCACCTCGTCCTCACTGTGACCACTCCTCAAAACCCTACTGAAGTCTTCCTTTCCTGGGCTGACAAGTGCTGCTGCTCTCCTCAACCATCCTCACTCTGTCAGACGCTGGCTGCTTGCCTTGCATCTTTCATTCCCAGAAGCTTCCCAACTGATCCTGTGTATACTCTCCTTTGCTGCACACAGATGCACATGCACTAATCATTCTCACCTGTGCAACTGACAGCTCACCCTCTGCTATATGGATTGACTCAGCATTCCTCTCTACCATCCTCCTGGGATCATCTACGTGAATCTGCACTTCAGACTGAAACCTCATGAGTTCAAACCCCTGTACTGCCTTCACAATTGCAAGTGATTTAACATCTAATTCATGCTGATTCCTGAACTGGTGCACTCTGTGTCCTTTGGATATAATACCCTTGCTTATATTGAGAATCTGCTTCATTTCAGTGACATACTATGTGCTATTGATTCCCTCATCCTCAGCTGTGATCCTTAAACTCACATATTCTGAGTATAAGTGTTACAGGAATGGAGATTCGGCCGTGGCTCTTTCCTCAGCTAGGCTTGCGTTCGGCCAGAGCACGGGGATTCGGCGTCCTACGTCATTGGCTAGCCACTCCCCCCACAAGGAACGTATTATGAATTACAGACATTGTACTCCAACTACAGATGTTCTCTCTTCTTTTTTTCTATGTCACTCTTCCTTTGTCTCCTGCCTACTGTCTTCTTTTGCCCTCATGAGCCTGCTGCTGATCCTTCACTTGCAGATCACAGGTTAGGGGCAGGTTGTCGACCAAACTGTATTTCTTAACTCTGTCTTTGTCTTTCACACTCTGTCTCTTAGCCCAGCTCCTCTCTAGTGATCGGGAGAGTATTACTTCATACAATCCTTCTACAAATATGCAGTACAGTCTATGCGATCCAGTGTTTCCTCACACAAGGATAAACAGACAAGTGGTAGTATAGCGGATTCTTTTACATGGCCAGCATGACAGTTCCAAGAACATTGAGTCCATTACATGAATGCAAAGACAGTCTATAAGTAATGAGGCAATACTTGCAGTTTGTAGCTTTTAAGGATTAGTCCACACTGGTGATGTAAATATTCCCTCTGTAGCAGTAGCTCTTCCCACACCGAGGTGTCTTCTTAAAGAGCTGCCTTCTCTGTGAGGCAGCTGAGGCGTAGGAGTCTGTCAGTAATGGCTGACAGTTCAAGGAGCCCAGCAGGGAAGATGTCTTAGAGCAGGGAATTGCTCAGCGTCGTTTTGCATTAACAGGATGCCGAGGAAATCAAACAGTGCGGATTAAGATCGGTGAGGTGGAAGAAGGAGGGGCGGCATGACTCGCCGTGATTGGTCATCACTGGATGTTCGATACGGTCCGCCGCCAGGTAAGTTTGTCACACATTTTTGATGAGTTTGCATCTTTGGCCACAAAGTTCTATAGTTGGCTGTTTAGTTGTGTGAGGTGGCCTTTTTAGGTTGTTCCTGAGTTTTTTTCTCACCGCTTGGTAGTCATTGCTTTGGGAAGTCCCATCAATCAGAGATCAAGATCTCCGCTGTATCCTTCAGTGAATGGAGGAAAAAATTTGATTTTTTTTTTGTACTATAAAATTATTTTCTCTGTGTTCATTGAAGGGCACAGTACTCACCCCTCTGGTTGTTGTCCCTGCTTAGATTTCTACTGCTTTGTTAATAACTGAGCTGTCTCTAGTACATGGAGGGTTTGGCCTCCTGCCCTTCGGCTGTGCTTTTTTTTTTTTGAAAACCGTGCAAGAATATGTGAATTCCTGTGATGTCTGTGCCCGTGCAAAACCTGACAACAAACCAGCATTTGGATTATTAATGAATGAACCAATACCCGACAAACCATGGGAGATTATCTCCCTCGATTTCATTGTGGACTTACCACAATCAGATGGATACAACACCATTCGGGTCATAGTTGACCTAACAAAGATGGCACACTTCGTACCATTAAGGAAGCTACCTACATGTAAAGAAACTGCTGATACCTTGATATTTAATATTATCAAGCTCCATGGGCTGCCTAAAAAATTCATCTTAGACAGGGGCTCACAATTCATATCTAAATTCTGGAAAGCCCTATGTTCTAAACTACAAATCGAACACTTACTCTCCAGCGCATACCACCCCCAGACAAACGGTCAAACCGAGAGAATTAACCGCTGCCTGGAACAATACATCCGCTGTTATTGTACTCATCTGCGGGAGGATTGGCATGAATTACTTCCACTAGTTGAGTTCTTTTACAACAACACACTCAGTAGTTCTACAAATCAAACTCCCTTCTTCACGAACTATGGCTATCATCATTCCTTCTTCCCATCTCAGATCACCACTACCAATAACCCAGTGATGGAGAATTACCTATAAAACCTTCAACAAATCTCAGAACAATTAAAGTGTCAAATAGAGAAGGCTCAAAATAGACAAAAATTCTATTATGACCAAAAAAGAAGAAAACAACCCCCTTCTCAAGTTGGTTGGATTTACCCCGGGACCTTAAGGTTCATCCCACATTCTACTAAAACCTCACAGAAAAAATATTTTCCCCAACCGTAATCCACCTCCTGCTCCCCCAATTATGGTGGAGAGACATAAAGAATATGAGGTAGAAAAGATTTTGGATTCCAGAATTTATAGAAATAAATGTTCATGATGTTCATGCCTCCAGATTAGTCAAACAGTTCAATTGACAATATCCTCATAAACCTTCCACCCACGGAGTGGGTGCCTTGAGGGAGGGGTACTGTAACATACTCACCTTTCCCTCACTCCAGTCTCCGTCTATGGCTCCACCCCCTCAGATGAGGCATCATCCGACTCCTCCCTCATACCTGGCTTAAGGAGCCAGATTCAATTGCTAGGTGTCAGTTCAATGTGTGGACGCCGGTCGATGCTTACCTGCACCTCGTCCTCACTGTGACCACTCCTCAAAACCCTACTGAAGTCTTCCTTTCCTGGGCTGACAAGTGCTGCTGCTCTCCTCAACCATCCTCACTCTGTCAGACGCTGGCTGCTTGCCTTGCATCTTTCATTCCCAGAAGCTTCCCAACTGATCCTGTGTATACTCTCCTTTGCTGCACACAGATGCACATGCACTAATCATTCTCACCTGTGCAACTGACAGCTCACCCTCTGCTATATGGATTGACTCAGCATTCCTCTCTACCATCCTCCTGGGATCATCTACGTGAATCTGCACTTCAGACTGAAACCTCATGAGTTCAAACCCCTGTACTGCCTTCACAATTGCAAGTGATTTAACATCTAATTCATGCTGATTCCTGAACTGGTGCACTCTGTGTCCTTTGGATATAATACCCTTGCTTACATTGAGAATCTGCTTCATTTCAGTGACATACTATGTGCTATTGATTCCCTCATCCTCAGCTGTGATCCTTAAACTCACATATTCTGAGTATAAGTGTTACAGGAATGGAGATTCGGCCGTGGCTCTTTCCTCAGCTAGGCTTGCGTTCGGCCAGAGCACGGGGATTCGGCGTCCTACGTCATTGGCTAGCCACTCCCCCCACAAGGAACGTATTATGAATTACAGACATTGTACTCCAACTACAGATGTTCTCTCTTCTTTTTTTCTATGTCACTCTTCCTTTGTCTCCTGCCTACTGTCTTCTTTTGCCCTCATGAGCCTGCTGCTGATCCTTCACTTGCAGATCACAGGTTAGGGGCAGGTTGTCGACCAAACTGTATTTCTTAACTCTGTCTTTGTCTTTCACACTCTGTCTCTTAGCCCAGCTCCTCTCTAGTGATCGGGAGAGTATTACTTCATACAATCCTTCTACAAATATGCAGTACAGTCTATGCGATCCAGTGTTTCCTCACACAAGGATAAACAGACAAGTGGTAGTATAGCGGATTCTTTTACATGGCCAGCATGACAGTTCCAAGAACATTGAGTCCATTACATGAATGCAAAGACAGTCTATAAGTAATGAGGCAATACTTGCAGTTTGTAGCTTTTAAGGATTAGTCCACACTGGTGATGTAAATATTCCCTCTGTAGCAGTAGCTCTTCCCACACCGAGGTGTCTTCTTAAAGAGCTGCCTTCTCTGTGAGGCAGCTGAGGCGTAGGAGTCTGTCAGTAATGGCTGACAGTTCAAGGAGCCCAGCAGGGAAGATGTCTTAGAGCAGGGAATTGCTCAGCGTCGTTTTGCATTAACAGGATGCCGAGGAAATCAAACAGTGCGGATTAAGATCGGTGAGGTGGAAGAAGGAGGGGCGGCATGACTCGCCGTGATTGGTCATCACTGGATGTTCGATACGGTCCGCCGCCAGGTAAGTTTGTCACACATTTTTGATGAGTTTGCATCTTTGGCCACAAAGTTCTATAGTTGGCTGTTTAGTTGTGTGAGGTGGCCTTTTTAGGTTGTTCCTGAGTTTTTTTCTCACCGCTTGGTAGTCATTGCTTTGGGAAGTCCCATCAATCAGAGATCAAGATCTCCGCTGTATCCTTCAGTGAATGGAGGAAAAAATTTGATTTTTTTTTTGTACTATAAAATTATTTTCTCTGTGTTCATTGAAGGGCACAGTACTCACCCCTCTGGTTGTTGTCCCTGCTTAGATTTCTACTGCTTTGTTAATAACTGAGCTGTCTCTAGTACATGGGGGGTTTGGCCTCCTGCCCTTCGGCTGTGCTTTTTTTTTTTGCCTAGTGTACGCAGGTGTAGGTGCAGTATATCCCATTGATCAGAGAACAAGATCTCCACCTTGTCCTTCAATTAATGCAGAGAAAAGGATTTTTATATGAGTAAAAAAAAAATAATCCTATTTTACTTAGCGTTCTTTTGTTATTTCAACATATTTTTTCTCTTCAATCAAGATTTCTCATTACCTGCAAAGCCATGAGATCTGATTTTGCAGTTTTTCAGATCAGTTGATCCTCGGCGCTGCATTGGAGGCCACACCCTGCTATGATGAAGAGATGAGACCAGCCTGTAATGTGACCTCGAGGTAGAGGGTCATAATACAGCTACTGGTGGCATCCTGTCCTTAAAGCCTCCCCTGGCTCATCTGAGAGGCGAAGACTGAACTGAGCAGCTAGTCCCTGGCACTTGGCACTTTCTGATATTAACTACTGTGTCTGCCACATGCACTCTTTTAGACCACTGTGCAGTAAGTTTCAGGGGCTTTGCCCCTTTTTGGCAGCCTGGTGTGTGATAATGCTCTCGTGCTGTTTCCTCTATGGGGTTAATGCTTTAGATTCTTGTGCTGCAACATTTTTTATAAATGTGTTAGACAGTCTTAGGGAATGGGCTACATCACTATATTGTGTTGCATGCACCTTGAATTTATTACTGCATTACACCAATGTGTTGCACACACCCTAGTGGCTATTAGTGCGCCATTATAGCTTTCCTGTCCTCTCAGCCTGATGTAAATCACAGACACACAGCTCCACAGTAAGGACTTCAATGACAGCTCTCCTTGCATGATAGTGATGCTGACACAGCCAGCCTTATAACCTTATTACTTACTATCAGCGTGTGCATACCATTTATTAGGGTTATTCACTTAGCTGCCGAAGGTTGTTCCGCATGGCCACTGAGATTTAAAGTCAGAATTGAAAGTCAGAATTCTGAGCTTAAAAGTCAGAATTCTGACTTTTAAGCTCAGAATTCTGTTCTTAAAATTCTGAGTTTGAAACTCAGAATTCTGACTTTCAAATTTTATAATTTTAGCTTGGCACAAGGGCTCTTCCGAAGAGGGGACACAGACCGCTGCAGCTGGGACCCTGAGATTTAAAGTCAGAATTCTGAGCTTAAAAGTCAGAATTCTGACTTTTAATCTCAGAATTCTGTTCTTAAAATTCTGACTTTCAAACACAAAATTCTGACTTTCAAATTTTATAATTTTAGCTTGGCACAAGGGCTCTTCCGAAGAGGGGACACAGACCGCTGCAGCTGGGACCCAGCATGGAGAGGAGATTGGCTGTCAGGAGGCCAAGCGGTGCAAGGAGGAGAGAACCACTCTATTGACAGGTGGGAGGAAGCGGAGCAGCTAGGAGGGAGAGCAGAGGATTGGTAAATATGTGAAATACAGTATTTACTGATCCGTCCCTGTGCAGAACAAACACAGAGTAATCACTAAGGACTAATCTCTTCAGGGAAGCCTATCCCACCTCAACCTAACCACTGAACCATCTCAAACAATTCATTCCCACACAGCTACCTCCTCATGTATCACTTCTCCCTCCCTTTTAGATTGTAAGCCCTCAGGGCCCTCCTTACCATCTTGTCTTGAATTTGTATTGTGATTGTAATATATTCCTTATATTGTAAAGCGCAGCGCAAACTGTTGGCGCTATATAAATCCTGTATAATAATAATAATCAGTACTGATCGCTCTGTGTTTGTAAATAACTGAGGACCTACTGACTGACACTGACTATGTCCCCAGTTATGAATTAACAGGAAGTGCTTTGCATCACTTCATATTCATTCATGACTGGGGACATAGTGATCACTATGTGCTCAGTTTGTAAATGAACAGGAGCACTTTGTACAGAGGCTTCCTGTCCATTCATAACTGGGGAGAGAGTACTATGCCTTCTCAGTTTGTGAATGAACAGTTGATGCTGACACAGCCAGCCTTATAACCTTATTACTTACTATCAGCGTGTGCATACCATTTATTAGGGTTATTCACTTAGCTGCCGAAGGTTGTTCCGCATGGCCACTGAGATTTAAAGTCAGAATTGAAAGTCAGAATTCTGAGCTTAAAAGTCAGAATTCTGACTTTTAAGCTCAGAATTCTGTTCTTAAAATTCTGAGTTTGAAACTCAGAATTCTGACTTTCAAATTTTATAATTTTAGCTTGGCACAAGGGCTCTTCCGAAGAGGGGACACAGACCGCTGCAGCTGGGACCCTGAGATTTAAAGTCAGAATTCTGAGCTTAAAAGTCAGAATTCTGACTTTTAATCTCAGAATTCTGTTCTTAAAATTCTGACTTTCAAACACAAAATTCTGACTTTCAAATTTTATAATTTTAGCTTGGCACAAGGGCTCTTCCGAAGAGGGGACACAGACCGCTGCAGCTGGGACCCAGCATGGAGAGGAGATTGGCTGTCAGGAGGCCAAGCGGTGCAAGGAGGAGAGAACCACTCTATTGACAGGTGGGAGGAAGCGGAGCAGCTAGGAGGGAGAGCAGAGGATTGGTAAATATGTGAAATACAGTATTTACTGATCCGTCCCTGTGCAGAACAAACACAGAGTAATCACTAAGGACTAATCTCTTCAGGGAAGCCTATCCCACCTCAACCTAACCACTGAACCATCTCAAACAATTCATTCCCACACAGCTACCTCCTCATGTATCACTTCTCCCTCCCTTTTAGATTGTAAGCCCTCAGGGCCCTCCTTACCATCTTGTCTTGAATTTGTATTGTGATTGTAATATATTCCTTATATTGTAAAGCGCAGCGCAAACTGTTGGCGCTATATAAATCCTGTATAATAATAATAATCAGTACTGATCGCTCTGTGTTTGTAAATAACTGAGGACCTACTGACTGACACTGACTATGTCCCCAGTTATGAATTAACAGGAAGTGCTTTGCATCACTTCATATTCATTCATGACTGGGGACATAGTGATCACTATGTGCTCAGTTTGTAAATGAACAGGAGCACTTTGTACAGAGGCTTCCTGTCCATTCATAACTGGGGAGAGAGTACTATGCCTTCTCAGTTTGTGAATGAACAGGAAGCCTCTATACTTCATTGAGTACTGGTGCTGCAGAGAAGGAGATTGAGGACTCTGCATCCTCCAATCTTTTTTTCTATTTCAAAAGGTAAATATCAGGGGTCTGTTTACACCTCTAATATTTCCCCAAAGCCCATGACATTAAAAAAAACTGTAAATAGTCAAATAAAGTTAAAAAATAAATAACCCACACACACATGATGTGCACCATATTGTGGTGTATCTCATGCTCATGCGGTGCAGTGTGTTGTTAAAACACATTGCAGTGCTTGATTTTTTTTATTTATTTTTACTTTTTATTTTTACAGTGCATGGCAAAGCGCTGCACCACATTGCTGTGTGTTGTTATACGCTGTGTTGTGATTAAATGTATGTCTGCATCATTTTATTGCAACACGCACCAACACAGCACACAAACGGCATTGCAGATCAGGTGCTACCACAACACAGATTTTTAACATAAGTTGCTTATTAACTTTTTGCATACCTTCTTTTTCTATTGTTTCACAAAAAAAGCCAATTTAAAATTTACAAATATTTATTATTTATTAACTCAGCACAGTTTTATCTTTCGCGCTGATATAATTATTTTAGTGTATTTTTATCAAAAATATTGATTTAATAAACATTTGCGCAATGTGATTTTAGCCATATGTTGCTTGTTTGCTAATATTTGAAAGAAGAAAAAAAAATATTGTACATGTCTTACATGTCTTTTTGGTATTTAATAGTTTTAGGTTTGCCCACTAGATGGCGTTATTAACCTATTTTTTCAATATGTTTTACAAAATACAGTCATTGAGATCCATGATAATTTAAACATTAATGATCTGCAACAAATTGACTCATGAACCTCATCAGGGACAATACATATTTGACAATACTACAACTGGCTTTTCTACTGGTGAATTACTTACTGTAATCATGCATAAAATGTTTTAACTTCCTGTAGCAGCTAGTATGTATTTCTTATAGTACCATGTAAGGTCTTGTACACAGTTGGTGGGGGAGTCAGGAGTGCCCTATGTGACCATGTTTCATCCTACACACTGAATATGGGTGTAAAATATGAAACATGGTAAACTTAGCCTTTAAGTACATTGAAGTTCTAAACACTAGTGTGATATACAAATCTGAAGTCCTCTAAGCATTCCTCAAATTTGAATGTACAAAAGAACTTCAATGTACTTAAAGGCTAAGTTCACCTTTTATACCATGTTTCATATTCCATCCATATTCAGGGTGTAGGATTAAAACATGGTCACATAAGGCACTCCTGCCTCCCCCACCAATTACCTGAATTGGTCAGTTCTTCTCCACGACGGCTGCTGCCACACAGCTACATTATCTATTCCAAAATTCTTCGACAGGATCTGTGAATGGAGAAACTATAAGTCCCATCTGCCACTGTGGCAGGGGGAACTGTAGTTCTCAATGGAATACAAGTGGAGGGACACTTGTTGTTCCTCCATGAAGGGTCTGCAGGAGAGTCTGCAAGAGCCAGAGTGGTCCTCTGCTCATGGTTGCAATGCTTTACTGGCTCCAATACAAAAAAAGAATAAATGCAATTTTTTCTGTTATGAACATGTGTGCATTTATTATTCTTTTTTTAAATGTGTTTTATTGGATTGTTTAGAACAGTGGTTCTCAACTCATGGGTCGCGACCCAAAAGTGGGTCGCGAGCCCTTCTGCAGTGGGTCGCGGCGCCCTTCCTGCATGGAGCAGCCCATCTTCAGTAGGGAGACACAGAGGGGGGGATTTTCTGTCAGTACAAGGGAACTCCGTGTTGCGAATCTATCCCCTATTTCCCGCCCCCCCCCCTTCCTTCATGGAGCAGCCCATCTTCAGTAGGGAGACACAGAGGGGGGGATTTTCTGTCAGTCTAATGGAACTCCGTGTTGCGAATCTACCCCCTATTCCCCCCGCTGAAGTAATAGGGCCCGGGAAGAGAGGGGACTATTTTCTCAATTTCGGCCAGCGGAATGATATCAGGAGCTGCAGGTCCCGACAAGCAAGTTAAAGTCCCGGCCTGCAGTACTGAGTGCAGGAGATATCAAGCCACCCCAGCGCGGTGGGTTGATATCAAATAGGCTCAGTAGTTCAGTCTGCCTGGAAGCTGAGAAAGGTAGGCAGGCAGGGGGATGTGTACAGTTTGCTGGATTAGCATTTGTAATTGTAATTAAAAAAAGCAAACGAATGTTACTACATTAGACTAGCTTGGAATACATAATGCCACCTTTGAGTGCAAAAGCTGGGGGGGAGGGGCATTAGCAGGGTCTCCACAGCAAGTTTTCTACTTGCAACAGAGTCCCTGCTAATGCCCCCTACATACCCCCCTTCTGCAATGACAGGAGACATTATGACAGGGGACGCTGATGAACATTATGTATTCCAAGCCCACACAATGCCCACCAGTGTCCCCTGTCATATTGTCTCCCGTCAGTGCAGAAGCTGGGGGGGGGGTCTGTTGGAGGGGGCTTTAGAAGGGCTGTGCTGCAAGTTTTCTACCAGTTTTCTACCTATTTTCAATCAGTTTGATTGCCCGCATCGGAACGTGCGGTACCGCAATGCCGTGCGTTCCAATGTGGTTGCGACTTGGGTCGCGACTTAATGACCAAGGACAAATGTGGGTCCTGAGGTTACACGGGTTGAGAACCACTGGTTTAGAATATATAGGATGTGGGACTAAATTGTGCTTTTGTTTTATGTTTATGGCCTGTTGAGTCTCACACATAAGGTAATGGTTATGGGTCAGTTTGAATGATTTCGTGTCGGAGACTCCAGTCCCTTTCTGGATCTTGTAGTGAATAATTCTTTTTGTGAATTGTGAAATCTTTTTGTTTTAGTGAAAATAATTTCTTAGTTGGCTGGATCCTATTTATACTATATAAAAAAAAATTTTTTGATAGAGAACTGCTTCCACTATATGCGCATAAAATGGATTTAACTTTTTGGGAAAGTTCGCCCCTAAACAATATTTTTTTTTTCTATTCTTCGTTTATTGTGAAATAAGTCAGAAACATACAAAGTGTACAAATGAGCAGCAAACATCTGTCAAAATATTAAAAAGGGACAAAACATGTGTAAACAGAATTATGAGAAAAGCATCTTCATATGAGATAATTTGCTACAATTGATGAATAAATGGGGATCGAACACATAGGGTCGTGTCAAATATAGTGAAAACGGTACGAACAACAATAAGTAACGACAAGCCCACTAGAGAGCCTGTACCTGTAATAGGTTCACCCTTATGACACAGCGATTCAAAAATCATGAGCTGCCTCGACAACTCCCTTACCCCAGGGACAGAGAGAAGAAAGTTTAGGATTTGAAACGCACTCCACCTATCCAACTGCAGAGAAAGCAAATTCCGGATAGAATCCTGAGTCAGAAATGCCTGGTTCAAAATTAATTCCAACATGCAAAATGTGTGTACCCTCAGCAGGCGGTGAACGTTTGGACAATTGTCCACAACCCTGGTGGGGAATACCTATCACGGGCATCATCGGTGACGGGCATGGCGGGATATCGGAAGTCTGAAAAGAGACCCTAGCCATCGCAGCCGTTGGAGCAATCTTGGGGTGTAAGGAGTTCTCAGAGGGTAATGAGGAGGTGAGCTAAGGTAGGCCCATAAGAGGAGCACGGGACTCCAACATTTCCATATCCACCCACTGCTTGTGGCGGGAATTGCAGCATTAGCTGATCAATCGATTAAGATGTGACACCCTTTAATATAAACAGGAGGCCTACACCAATTGGTTAGGGAGAGTCAAGAGGCGGTAGGCCAAACGGAGATGTTTTCGAGCCCACACAAATGAGACAAACTGGCGTCTAAGCTGGGAGAAGAAGTGTAAACGTAATCCGATTGGTAGAGCCTGAAACAGGTATAGAATCCTGGAAGCACTGTAATTTTAAGCAAAGTGCAGCGTCTAAACCAAGTTAAGGTAAGCTCTTGCCACTGAGCCAAGTCCACCTTAATCTGGGTTAATAAAGGGGCAAAATCCTCTGCAAAAATGGGTCAAGTCCGTCATGTGCGTTCCTAGATATTTGAGATATTTTGTTGCCCACCGAAAAAGAAAAGACGCCCTAACCAAATCGAGGACGGAGGGAGTTAGCGAGATGTCAAGAGCCTCCTATTTGGAAGGATTAAGCAAAAAATAAGAAAAACCGCCACAGGTATCAAAAGCGACAGTTGAGAAAAGAAAATTAAATCATTGGCATAAGCTTCCAGTTTATGCATTCCCGAGGATAACGATAATTTGATGATTGAGTTGTCAATTGTACACAAGAAGGGCTCCAGTGTAAGTATAAAGATAAGCAGGGATAAGGGGCACCCCTGGCGGGTGCCATTGGAGATGGGAAAATAGTCCAATCTGGTCTGATTAATGTTAACTGCAGCCAAAGGGGTTGAATATAGGGCCGAAATCCAAGTATGCATATGATCCCCCAACCCAACATACCGGAGGGTTGACCGTATAAACTGCCAGTCCACTCTGTCAAATGCTTTCTACACGTCAATGGATAAAAACATTGAAGGGCTCGTCTGCTTGTGCACAGAGTGTATTATATTCAAGACTCTAATGGTATTGCCAAGTGCTTCATGAGAGTGTACAAACCGATCTGGTCGTAAAGAATAAGAGCACCAATGTAAGGCAAGATCCTATTGGCCAGCTTTTTGAGTTTTAGATCCACATTTAAAAGTGCAACTAGGCGATAGTTACCACATTGGGAGGGATCATTATCCAGTTTTGGGAGCACAGTAATGGCATTATAAGTGGCCAAGAAATTTGTGCCCAATTTTTTTGGTAGTACAACAAGGTAAACATGTCAGGCCCAGGAGCCTTTCCAGATTTAGATTGCTTGATAGCTGATGCTAACTCCTCATACGTGAAAGGAGACTCTAAGTGATCACCTACATGCGGCTAAAGAGAAGGCACATCCAACCGTTCAAGCTAGGTCTTAATGTGGTGCATGCGTTCCACCGTCCTGGACGGGGAAGCAGCCGATTGTAAATTATATAAATGGCTATAAAAGTCAGCAAATTCTGAAGCAATGTCTTTGGACAGGGACAGCTTGGCACCCAAAAGGGAAGTAATGTGAACGATTAAGGATTTCGATTGTGCGCCCCGAAGGGCCCTAGCCAAAAGTCTCCCTGGTTTCTTCAAGAATTCATAAAAAGCACGTCTACTGGCCACCAGGCTTTGAACAACAAGGAATTAAATGATTCATAGGCCTGTTAAAAGGCAGCCTGAGACAACACTGCCAAAGTGTGTTTGTGGCTGGCCTCCAACCGAATCTGTTCCAGCAGTTGGGCAATCTGCTTCGATCTCTCCCTATTACGTCAAGCATTGTTTGATGAGTACCCCCTGAACCACACATTTGTAAACCTCCCACACCGATAGGGGGTTGGGTACAGTAAAAACATTGGAGGTGATGTTATTCCGTATAGCAGCTTCCTAAACAATATTTTGATTCACCTAAAAATAGGAGTTTCCCAGTACCATATAAAAATAGATTTGCACATCTGGCAGTTTTTCAAGATTATGATCGAGACATGGATAAACAGGATGTCTAGCCCTCTATTTTAGAGGATAGAACAACATGGAAACGGAGAGATTGGGGTGCTCCAAGGGGAAGAAAGATACACAAGAGAAGAAGCGGTTGTATAGCAGAGAAGAATATACAAAGGAAGACTATACCAGTAGGACAGGGTGTTTTTAGTTCAGCCCTCCTAGAGAGGGAAGAGTTATTGGTTTAAGATATAGGTTTTTTAATTTGTTTCTAAGGCCTTGTTCACACCAAATGCAGAGCAGATCCGGTCAGGTTTCTGGACACGCACGCTAGTCTTTTAGATGCGTTTTTGGCTATATAAAAAAACTTTTCTTTTTAGTTAAACATTGGCTTTCAGTGCGTTCCAGGCATTTGCATGCGTTTTTGATGCGTTTGCAGATCCAGAGCAGGTAAAATAGGGCCTGCTGCATTTTTTTTACCTGCTCTGGATCTGCACGCTGCGATGTGAACTGGAGCTCAAAATACCATTGGAATACATTGGACCCAGTTTTGATCCGGTCTGCACCTGCTCTGCTCTGGATCTGCTCTGCGCTTGGTGTGAACTAGCCCTAAAAAGGCTGTGACAAATTTAGTACATTTATAGATGTACATAAGGCAAATAAATATGAAAGTATTTTTTCCCAGGATCTGGTCCCTCCAATAAAGCAAACCCAGTAATGATTTCACAGATATGTGTACCATCTGGATTAAGAAATAATTAAATTTTCAATTCATCTAGTAAAATAATCATTTTATTGAAACCTGTAAACAGGGAAGATTGATTGTCTTCTTTCAGCTAAATCTACACATGGAGTTTTAAGTAATAATCCCTCATAAGATCATAAGAATCGGTTAAAAGATTTGGCGGTCAAAGGAAATAAAGAGACAATAATATCAAAGTATTTGGTTCACTCCTTCGGCAAAGTTCCTGTCATATATTACTTGCTGAATGTTCAAAAGAATACACCACAGCCCCCAGGTAGCCCCATTGTCAGTGGAGTGGACTCACAGACATCCCGTATGAATTAATATGCTTTTTTCTACAGCCACTGGTCACTAGTACATAGTCTTACATAAAGGATACCAAACATGTAATATAGCAAATAAATAAAATAGAATACAGTTCAGAATTGATTTTGGGAATAGCTGATGTTGTGTTGTTGTGCACAATTGGATTGCATGAACAAGGACTGTAAAGGGTGCAAAGTTTTTTTTAATTTCAAGATGATACCATACCAGAAATGTAAAATCAATTTATTTTGAAAAGTTTTTTTTTTTTGGCATTGAAGCATAATTTAGTTTTCTTGTTTAATAATAAGCATTACTTGCAAACAACTGGAGCTGCTATAGGCAGGAAATATGTTTATAACCTATTGGGAGGAATGTGTCATCCATTAGGACACTGCCCCAGAGCTGATGTTCTCATTCTCATTTGGAAGGGTGATGAGCCGTTGCTTCGAAAATTCCTTGAAGATTTAAACAAGAACAATTTTGGCATCAAATTGGCATTTTGTATAGACAGTCATCATTCATTTTTGGATTTATTGATAATTATTAAAGATAACACTATCTGCACAAAAACATACTTTAAAAGTTGAGACAGAAATTCCTTAATCCCAAAGTTGACCTACAAAGCTGGCAAAAAAGATCCACGATGTAGCAAATTTAGAGAGTAACTTATCGAATACAAAAATTGGGAAGGAACACATGAGTATTCTCACCAAAAGGCAACGTTAACAAATTTTAGCACTGAATACAAAACCATTGAGAATATTATGTCCAAATATTGGCCTACTACTAAAAAATTGTTTAATATGCTGTTAATAAGCTTTAAAATGTGCAAAAATGCGCAAAACACACTAGCTGAAATTACATCGCTTTCGGCAGCTAAGTGAATAAGTGAATTCATTTTAGAAATTTTCCCATAATGATGAGGGCTGCTCTCCAAGACTTGGACTGAGAGGGAATATTGTGATAAAAAAAACACAGAACAAATAATGGAAATGTGAAACAATTGTTTACAAACATACTGCAAAATATGTTCCCATAAGCAATACGTTTAAAAGGTTGAAAGTAAAACCAATGTGGCTTACATCCAATGTTACAAAATCCATAAAGAATAAGAAAACGGCATTAAGAAAATATGAAAATGAAGGAACACTGTCATCCTTTGAAAATTACAAAGAATATAACAAAATATGTAAAAAGGGAATCAAGATCGCACAGGTTGCAAAAGAGAACAAGAGAACCCCCCAAAAAAACTTTAAATATATTTATTGTAAAAAGATCAGGTCTAAGCATGTAGGCCCCTTACAAGATAACTCAGAGTTGGTGATAGGGACAAAGAAAAGGCAAATCTATTTCAATACCTGTTTTCATCTCTGTCCATAATTGGGATGGCAGTGCCACAGGCTCTCATGTACCACAATGTTTCAAAATTGATAAGGTCCAAAGACAGTTATAAAAAATTAAGGTGAACAAAGCACAGGGACCGGATGACTTACATGCACATGTCCTAAAATAATTGTGTTCTATTATTTCAAAGCCATTGTATCTCATACAAGAGACTCTTTATTGACTGACTTGGTACCAATGTGGTGCCTATATTTAAAGAGGGATCAAAGTCTTCAACAAGTAACCACAGACCTTTATGCTTAACTGCCATATTTTTGATGATACTTGAGAGTTTGATAAAGGACCACATACACAATTTTTTGCTATAAAATAATATTATAAGCAATAGTCAGGCTTCACAAAAGACTGACGTTGTCAAACATATCTATTTTCTTTTTATGAGGAAGTAAGTAATAAACTAGACAAAGAAGTGGCTGTATATATAGTATACTTGGACTTTGTAAAATCATTTGATGTTCTCCACAGATGGCTAATGTGTTAGTTAAGGTCTATAGGCTTATAATATTCAGTCTGTAATTGGATAGAAAACTGCTTAAAGACCGTATGCTGTTAGTGGTGATAATGATTCATACTCTGATTAGAGGGAATGGAGAATGGTTATTATTGGTGTACCCCTAAGTTCAGTTTTAGGATCCTTACTGTTAACCTATTTATAAATGATATTGAGTTTGGGATTAAAATACCATGTCTGTGTTTTGCAGATGACACCAAGCTATATAGTGAATCAAAGTTCTTACAAGATGTCTTCAACATACAAGCAGACTGTGTTGCACTGTTTGATTAGGCAGCTATGTGGCAAATGAGGTTTAATGTTGATAAATGTTAAACAAGTTATGCACTTGGGAACTAAAATTATATTTTTGGCCAATATGTTTCGGTGAATCCCTAATTATTATTATATGTAATTGGCTTATTGACTTTATATGGAGAGTTTTCTTTTTAATGTCTTTATGTTTGTCTTTTGTTGACTCACATGCTTCATTACACAAGCAGGATTAATAGTTAGTTTATTTGTCTGTTTTGGCTTTAACTAATTATGCATGTTGGCCTACAGTGAAAGATGAGCCAGGTTGTTGTTGCAAGATTGTTTTGTACAATCTTGCAATATATTCTACACATGAAGACCACCACAGGAATGTGCATTGGTAATGCCTTTAATAAAAGACTGCCTAAAAGAAAAGGTTGGAGTGTTTCTTCTTTCAATTTGCTAGTGACCCTAATTCAGGTATGCTGCTTTGGTGGATATGGGTGGGAGGGGAGCTAGTGAGTGTACTCCACCTTCTTGGACCCATCAGGCATCATTCCTATAAAATATTTAGTGTGGGTAGGGAAAGGTTTCTGTAGCAGAGTGATGAGACTTAACACTCCCCACTCCCACTGAAGGAGCTGTGTTGCATTGTTTAGAAATAAAGGCCTGTGCCCATATAATCTCACTTCTAAAAATACTGTATTGTAACAGTATGACAAGAAACATCAAAATAAAAAGAGTTAAGAATATAGCTATGAAGCACGCTAACCATTATGAACAAAACATGCGCATAGAGAAAATCTCTGCACAAATATTGCAAACCGGAACCAGAAATATGTAATTGTGGTTGACTGTGCTGTATGCACAGGGATGGTTGTGCATTGTTCATTCTTGGAAGTACCAACTGCCTTTGCACCTTCTCTCGGTGAGAGGTGGTCACTATTGTATAAGTAAGTCTGCACCACCATGTAATCTGTATATACAGTATGTGTAATTGTATGTGCACATTGGTGTGGTTCTGTTGCGGTTTTCTCTTTATATACATATCCAAAAGAGAAATAATGGAGTGTCTCTGTGTCCGGATATGGAGACAGATTCTCCATCTCCCAACGGTGCTGCAGTTAAAATCTACATACTCAATGACAGCTCCACATTGTTGATTTTTACCTTTCTTAGCCATATCTGACACAGACATAGACACAGGAGTATTCAACTGGTCAGGCGGCATTGGAGAATAGTGGTGATGCGCTCCTCCTCTAAGTGCAAGCAGCAACCACAACCTGCTCTTATCTCCGGGTGAGTGGGTTTTAATTGTGACCTTTCAATAGGTTTTGGATTTAGAAGATAGCCTAACATGTTTCCAGTTTCTCGCCTTGGCACATGGGCAGATCACTACTAAATTAATAAATTCCAACATTCTTGGTAAACAACATGGATGGGGGAATCTGTAATGGAAGAATATGTATTAAGGCATCTGCTACTACCATGTTTTAAAACCACAATAGTCAGTATATCTAATAGGAATAGCAGAAATGTCACCAGCACACCAGAAAGGTTTCAGCAAAAGTCCATTTAATGACCAATTGCCATTCGATCATTGTAATGGATTTTTGCTGAAACCTTTCTGGTGTGCTGGTGACATTTCTGCTATTCTTATGTCATTCACGGTTCCACCCGTGGTCACTACAAGCACCCACCTGTATATTCAGGATATTTACTGTTTCGGTAAGGAGTACAGCAAGATACTTACTTCAGTGTATCTAGTAGGACACAGTTAGTGGACCAGATTTTAATCCCCGCCGCAATAGATTATTAGATTAGACTACCGTGCAGCTGTGTGGGTGTGAAGCAATGTTTGTCAATTAGGCAGAGAACTGTAAAAATTACAGATGGTTTTGATTGCTTTTAGCCAAAGCCCCCACCCACGTTTTTCAATTATGTGTCCCAGTGATTAGGGAAGTAGTCATCACTTACGTTGATTTGGCCATTGTTTCATGTACAGCAAGTACAGCAAGCTAATTTATCCGAGTTAATTAGCCAGTAATGTCAGTAAGCTAGGTGTGAATTTGTGGGCTCAGTTAGCCAGACTACTGTAGAGTGGCTTAGTGAAACACACAGCTATGTAAATCAGTATTGTAACCTCACCCTATAACTGGGAATAACTGGAACAAAGGCTAGGAATTGGGGATTTTTTTTTTTATGTATACATTTTATATTGTCCATTTTAAAAATGCTTAAATTTTTTTTTACTGTTTATAAAATTTTTATTGTTTTAACACTTCACACTTGTGGCTTAGTTTTCTTTTAGGAATTTCTGACATTACATTAACTTTTAAGATACACAAGGGTGGAGTAGATTGTATTCCCTTTGACAACATTTTAGCATATTTAACCTCTGGTTTGTGTCTAAGATTGCCATTTTCCTGTAACAACTACATGAGTAGAGCATGGTCAATATGTCAACACAAGGTTCGTATATCTTACTGAAGGCAGTGAATTTGTGCTGACTCCAAACATGCATTCATGTACAAGTTCTAACAATGTTTTAACGCTTGCCATGTGCATATGCTGGAAGTTTGGAAAAGTAGCCAGTTGCCCTAAATTCAGTAAGCAGCTTTTGACAAGTGCTTTTGACATACTCTGCTGCAGTAGCCTCTACCTTGGCAAACCTCTACATTAAAAGATCTGTAAAAAAAAAAAAATCAAGGTAATTGGACTTGTTGCTGTATTTTTCTTGAAGACATTTTACTAGTCATCCAACCAGCTTTCTCAATTCAGAATGACATGTACAAAAATTATCTGGGAATAAATATGGTGAATGTTGCTCCAATCAACATAATCTGTTAATCATAACCAGCATGGGGTCAGAGGCCTCGTGGAGGTAAGGTGCTGATTGCATTGAAATAAATTGAGCTAGCAGGTGGTATTAACTCCCCCCCCCATTGGTTATGATAACAGATTATGTTGATTGGAGCAACACTCACCGTATTTATTCCCAGAAAATGTTTGTACAAATCATTCTGAATTGAGAACGCTGGTCAGGTGACCAATGAAACGTCTTCAAGAAAAATACAGCAAGTCCAGTTGCCTTTATTTATTTTTTTATAGATATACCATGACCTTGATGAATGAAACCTTCACAGAAATATTTCTACACTTGAAAGAATTTCTGATTTCCTGTTTAACACATGATAGGTCAATGAAAGGGTGAGGGGTGAGGGGCAGGATGATAAGGGGATTTAGAGGGGCAGGAGATTATAAAAGAGTGATGAGTAGGAGCAGGATGGGAAGGGGGCTGGGAAGGAGGGTGTATGTGTGTGAAGGTGGTCAATGATGTGAGTCAGTGAAGACTGTGAGGATGTGGGAAATTCCAAAATAATAGGTGACTCAGAGGAGGAGGCAGTGGCTGTTGCATGACTGGGGCCACTGGAATCTGAATCTGCACACCAAGGGCTTGAAACACTCTCAAAGAGCAAGAAGCGCTTCTCATTGATCAGTGCGGTCAGAAGAGCTTCTCATTTGTCAACCAATAAGTGCTTGCCATTTGCGAGCGAAATTCAAAATCCATAGCACAGGGCTACGCTACACGCGCATGCGCGGTGACGTCTCGGTGGGGTGACACTCGGTTACTGCTCCGGGTGTCACCCAGCCTCGGGACGCCCCTGATTTAAGCTGGCGATGCTCCTGATTTAAGCTGGCTATACACATATAGATTTTCTTCTATTAGCCTATGGTCAGATGGAAAAATGCAACAGATTCCTCCATCTACACTAAACATTGTGAATGGAGGAATCTCCTGCTGGGCCAAGCTTCAGTATCTTGCTAGTTGGCCCCGCTGGCTGCCAAAATACCTGAACAATCTGATTGGAGGCAGGCATTGTTCAGGTATTTTGAGAGCCAGCGGGGCCGATTAGCAAGATACTGAAGCTTGGCCCAGTGGGAGATTCCTCCATCCACACAGTTTAGCTTAGATGGAGGAGTTTGTTGCACTTTTTCCATCTGACCATAGACTGATGGAAAAAAATCGATAGAAAATCGATAGGTGTATGGCCAACTTAAGTCATTCTACAAAATCCATAGAGCGAGGCTGAGCAAGTGACATCAGCCAGTGATAAGCCTGGGATTTACTGCTAATAGAGCTCAAGGCTTTCTTTTTGTGGTGGAACCTTATGTGGATGACAGTCTTTCTATACTTGCATGCTGTACAACGCTACAACTCCGACATTACTGCCCAGCACTGTGTTATTATTGCTGCCCACTGTCCTGGAAGAGTCTTTATATATACTGTGTGTATGCCAAACATTTTTCTGCTCCCCCTAAACATGCTGCTAGCCATGTGTGCAGGGTGATGATTAGGGTGTGCTCGAGCACACCCGGCACACCTCGTGCGCACGCCTATATTGTGGATATAATATAAAATATTATTATGTTTACAGAGGTTCAAAATGAGGGCAAGACTTAATTTAAAGATATCTCACAAGAGAGGGAGTTAAAGAGATCCCTAAAAAAACTGAAGGATCTATGTGAAAGAAAGTGGAGGAGTTGGTGGAATATAAAGGTGCTTTTTTTTAACTATCTAGATGACAATGTTTGCCCACAGAAATTAAGAATATAGATTTTCCCCAAAATCAAAGAGGTAACTAGTGATCGCAAGAGAAAAATGAGAAGAAAATGCACAAATTTGTTCATGGGCTATTATGAATCCATTGATTGAGTTCTATTTCCAAAAATTAACATCAATTTGAATCTGATTTGAATGGGGGCACATAGCTGTATAGGTTTTGGTTCACAACCTAGGAAGGGAAAGGGGGGAACAAAATTAAGGGTACATTTAAAAGGAAAATGGTGGTTTAAATAAGGTTTTGGAACATGACAATGGAAAGGGTCAACACAATAACACATACACTCTCCCATATGCAGAGTAGAACTTTATGGTATGCATGCATTAAAAAAACAACAACATACAAGAACAAGAAAGAGCAGATCTAACCTTCTAACAAACATGACAAGAACCACATTTAACCTTCTTCAGAAACAACACACTCAGATCCAGCCAGTAGGTGGGTACACCCCAGATAGTTCCTCTCACATAGAGATAAGTGATGGATCAATATCTAACAAACTGGATGGAGGAGTAGATGCAAGGTTTGTCAATCTGTCCTCCTATGTTTTGTCTCCTAGTCAGGAACTTTATTATCTGAAAAACTCAATTATTGTCCCACAAGGAGATGGGATTACTATAGAGCTGTCAAGGATGTTTATCTTTTGCACATACTGTAAATTGGTTTTTAAAGCTTTACATGCTAAGAAACCGTCTGTTCCATTGGCAGGATTCTTGGATGATTTGACAGAACTTAGTAGGTGGGAGCTTTGGACTGTAAAAGCTCTTACAGACCTTTGGGAAGAAGGTCAGGTGGAATCCTTGGAACTGAGGGAGAATAGAGATTGACAATCTTACAGGGACAGAACATGAGGTACTATACTCCTTGCAAAGCAATCGTAATACCAAGATAAGTTCAATTTATAGTTTACTAATTCATGTGATCATCAGAGGATAACCTTTCTTGACTTAGTTATTGAGATCAGTGCAAAGATACAGTTGGCAACATTTATATGAAACCAGCGACCAAAGACACTAGTGAAAAGTATCTCAGTGGGACAATATTTAAGAACCTGAAGAAAAAGCTCATGCCCTCAGGATTTTGAAAGGGAGCTAAAATCTTGAGAAGCAGAGTCCTGAAACATGGATTTTAAAGAAAATGGCTGAGTAAAGAACAACATAGAGTAATGGATAGCGACAGGGAGGATCTAATACATGGACACAAACAGAACAATTTTACCAGACAAAGCCTGAGATTTAAAATATCCCTTACAAAATGTGGATACATGTACCAAACATAAGCATCTTTTGGCCAAGGACCATATAGTCAGTAAACGTATGCCCCACGATCTAGTTGTGTATTCAGGAAGGCAAATACATGAGTGGTATTTTAGTACATAGTTATGTGTCCTGGATAGAAAGAACAAATAACAAAGGTAATTATCATGTTTTTAGATGTGGGAGATGGAAATACTAAGGGACAGTGCTGTGATGTTTTCAGAAAGCTATGTACAGAATGCTGCCGGACCCTCCCACCAGCTTTGATCTATCTGCATTGCACAGAGACCTGGTTATATTACTGGGTCTAAAATAATATATGTAATAACAACAGGAACTTTTTTTCTTTAAAGTTTCATTAGCATGTTAACAAGGGCAGGAAAAGAGGAATCTGGAATAGCAAAATATAAGCAAATTAACTTCAGTGTTAAAGTAGAACTGTGACCAAATGGGCATTTAAATATTTCCATATTATTAACAAGCACGAGGTCAGTGAAGGCTTGTTTCAAATCATTTTACTGCTTGCTAAGAATATATCATGTTGAATTCCATAGCCTAGCCATAGTTCTATTTTAGGTTTGCTTATTCTCTTACAATCCTAGGAAGCTTTCATTTTGTTTCTTCCTAATAATACATGTGTATAAAAAAATTTTTAGAGAGCATTTGCCTCTGAAAGGGATTGTTCTGGTATCTCAACAAAATGATAGGCCATGCCCAAATTTTTGCTCAGATTGTTAGAATTACAGGGTTATTTACTAGAGGGTGAAGAGTTTGGAGAAGTGAACAAGCTAGGACAACATCGCTGAACTGAAAGTAAGTTGCACACCTCTCATTTAGGTTTCCATCTCCATTCCTTGCAAGTAACTCCATCTGCTACTGTACAACACAAGGAAGCTATTGCTTGTGAACATTTTGCTAGGTACTTAAATGCCACTCAGACTATACTGTTGCCAGGATGAGGAAGGGGATAGCTTCTCTGAAACACATTTCTAAGTAATAGCATCCTTGGATTGTATAGCGACAGGCAGAATCACTTGCAAGGAGAGTATAAAGAAACTCAGGTGAGGGGTGTGTGCTCCAACATTTGTACAAGAGTTGTTGAGTACATCAAGCAGCGGAGCTAATGCTCCACGCTTGTATGATACCTACGCCGGTGGCTGCAGATGGCGGTTCCTGCTGTATCACTATTGTTTCAAAGTATTAAAGAAGGCTTCCAACACTATGCCAGTGTGCTCTTTATTGTGCTTTAGAAATTGGGATAGTACCTGCTATACTCAAATAGTAGAGACAAGATGTCACTTAGTATAACAGGAATTGGAACAGGAATAATCAAGGACACCTTACTACCCTCATTTGCCTGCCGTTGTGTTAGCCCTTGCACTTCTGGTGGCGTCATGGGGGCTCAGTGCTCCTTCGTTTTTATAATTTAGTTGCTGTGATCTTTGTGGCGGCACATGTCGGATCACACTTCCATGTGCCTCTAGAGCCTCTAAAGCCTTGGATTTAACGATTGGGCTGATCAGGTGGCTGAGAGCAGCCTCAATAGGAAGCCAGCCCAGTGCTCAGAGAGTTGTGTTGGAGTTGTGTGTGCAGGAAGCACAATGGACACAGGCAAACTCAGGTGCATGCTGGACGCACAAGGGACAGCCAGGGGTGGCTGGGAGAGGTCAGGAAGGTCGGTGACCCTAGGACCTGTGGTACACACTGCTAAGAGAGCAGATTGAGGGCTCACGAGGGGTGAGTGTCTTGGAGCTGTGGAAAGCTACAGAGCGAAGCTAAAAGACTGTCCTTTATGTTGCGGCTAGAAACTGTCTTGTGCAACAGGGGAGGTCTACCCTGTGGATGGAATTAGATAGTGGGTGTTTGCCCTTAATAACCTGCGTTTTACTTGCACCTCCTGTCTACAGTGGAGTGTCCTTGTTACAAAATATATATACCCTCCTCCTCCCCCTTCCCTTCGTTTTCTCATGTTTAATTCTCCCATGCAGTCGTTATTTGCCTCAGCAAACCCAATCTTGTTAGAGTTTGGTTTTAGTTTTTTTCTCTTTTCATTACTGTTCTTGTTGGAATACATCACTTCTCTTCATTCCCTGTCTCTTACTTTCTTCCCTTTGGTGTGGCTACCCCCAAGATTTTCCCTCTCTTTTCCGTTATTTTTGATCTATTGCGAGCAGCATTTGCTTCAACTCTTCTTCCTAAGCCCATGGCTTCCCTGACATTGAAGATTTTATCCCATAATGTTCAGGGGGTTTAATGTACCTAGGAAACACAATAGAGCCCTGGGGTACTATCACTCCTGCAAGACTGACATACTGTTTTTACAGGAGACTAAATGTTCTCTCTCTTCTTGCCCTCATTATTTTGGTAAAGATTATACTTATGCCTACAATGCTAGTTTTCAGGAAAAGAAAAGAGGGGTTGTTATAGCGTTTCAACGTAATTTACCTTTTATATGCAATAAACAAATTGCTGACCCGACGGGTCATCATCTGATTCCTGGGATTTCTACTTATTAATGGTTAGGCCCAATACAGTACCAAAGTCCTCAAAGGGCACCCTATATGACATTGACATCACTCTGGCCACCTATTAAGCCCACAACACTTTTCAATCCTGTTTCTTTTCCAACAGATAGCTTACCACGGCAAGGGCTTGATTATACTTGGTGGCGACTCCAATGTTATTTTGGACCCATGACTAGATAAATCCCGCTCCTCAGGATCCTCTTCTACGCACCCTTGTGATGAATCTGAATCTAAGCTTCTGAATTCCCTCTTGAACTCCCACAACATGATTGACCTATGGAGGTAACTGCACCCCACTGAGAGAGATTTCCTTTCGAAAGGCCAAAATATTATCTACCCCTTGGTCTGACCATTCCCCCCATTTTGTTTGAATGTTCTGCTGTCCGGTGTGCTTCCTTTGGCTTCAATTGGCATCTTAATGATTACCTTCTTACCTTTGAACCTTCCTGCTCCAAACTACACTGAGCGCTACAAAGCTGTTTCCACCTTATTGAAGATTCTGTCTCTTCCCCAGTCTGCCTATGGGAGGCCCACAAGGCCACCATGCCCAGGGAAATCATTAGCTTGGCCACCTCTTTTAAGAAAGAGGGGGAAAGCGCAGTCCTTTCCTTATCTCATAAACTCTCCTGAGCTCGAAACTGCCTGGAAGACTTCCCCTTCCGCCTCTCTTAAGGCGCAGGTAGAAGCGGTTCAGGTGGAACTGAATCTCGTTATAAATGCCAAAGCAGAGAAAGAACTTTGATGGAGGAATCAGTCCTTTTATACTCGGACCAATAAGCCTGGTCCTCTTTTGGCCAAACAACTGAAAATGTTACCTTCCCCTCGCCATGTAGTGAAATTGCGTACTCCCGAAGGGGAAGTTATTGCTAATCCCTCTAAAATAGTAGATTTGTTCCACGCCCACTTAGCCTCCCTTTACAATAACTCCCCTATGTTTGATTCTGTTAGAGCGGACAAACTCTTTCGAGACCTACAGTTTCCCACTATTTTTAATACCTCTTACGATGAATGATGCAACTCAGCTGTGGAAGGCTTCTTCAACAGAATTTTTACTTCAAGATAATGACAGTCTTCATAACTAAGGTTGTATCAATGGTAATGTTTGCATCACATCACAGTAAAAATAAATTAATCATACTGAATGCCTCTTACTGCTGAAATCATTCCAATGTTCAGTTCACATGACAGGATTGAAGCAGTTATGTTACAAAACTGTTCTAATGTTCCTCACATCACACGTTATTAGTTTGAAGTCAATAATGAGTAATAATCAGTTTGTAATGTTATCTTCACACCACAAGATCATTGTCTGAAGACAATAGTTAGTAATAGTCAATTTGTAATGTTATCCTCACATCAACAGGGTTATGGCAGTAGCTTGAAAAGCATGTAGTAGCAGAGGAAACTTGTAATAGATGATTGACATCACAAGTTTAAACGTCATACTGGGTTGTGTGGAGATGGAGAGCAGGGCTGCTCAGAACTTGTCCGGCATCCTAGTCCTTGCAGGAAAAAGCAGGGAATCACCAGCACTCAGTAATGAATGCAAATTTGTCCTTTTATTGGACAGAGGTGTCATAGAAATCAAAAGAACCGACGTTTCGGGGCCGCGCAGGGTCCCTTCCTCAAGGCAGAAAACATGACAAAACATGGTTGTCATGTTTTCTGCCTTGAGGAAGGGACCCTGCACGGCGCCATCCGTGAACCAATATCACTGCGAGCACCATCCTTTATTACCTGGCAGGGACTGTTGTGAGGTGTGCGGAGGGTTCCCCCAACGACCTACAACTAGTCCTTGCAGGAACATCGGACTAGTGAAACTCTGTGGCTTAAGCTGGCGAGGGGGCGGAGTGGCATGACATCAGCGGACTGTGGGTGGAGTCATCCTCCGTGTCCGAGACGACGGAGAGGTGAGTATACTGTGTCTGTTACACTATTTCAGAGTCACATCATGAAAAACTGGATATCACGGAGAGTGAAGTCCTTTCGGCTATCTCCTCTCTCAAACCCAACAAATCCACAGGCCCGCATGGCTTTTCCAACCTTTACTACAAGAAGTTGAAAGATTTTTTAGTCCCACACTTAACTGGTTTGTTTTATGTCTTAAAATCTCAGCAAATCCTTCATCCTTCTTCTCTAGAAGCCAATATTGCCATGCTGCCGAAACCTGGAAAGGATGATATGGATGTAGCCAATTACCACTCAATTTCCTTGTTAAATTCGGACGTGAAGTTACTTGCTAAAATCTTGACTTCCAGAACTAATGAATTCCTTTTCTTTCTCATCCACAGGGATCAGGTTGGGTTCACCCCAATCCACCAAGCTGGAGACAATGCATGTGAAGTGGTTCACTTATTAGCTCTTATGCATCGCAAATCCATCCCTGGCTTTCTTCTTTCCTTAGACATTCACAAGGCATTTGACACCATCTCCTGGGACTACCTCCAGTATGTCCTGTCTAAATGGCATTTTAAACTGGCTTTCCTTTGCTGGGTAGCAGCCTTGTACAGCCAACCCCCGGCTTGTGTAACCTATTCTGGTTTACCTTCTACACCATTTGGAGTTACTAGAGACACTAGGCAGAGCTGTCCCCTGTCCCCCATACTTTTCATTCAAGCCATCGAACCCCTAGCCATGCTCATTAGAAATAACTCCTCCATCAAGAGAGTAGAGGTGGTGGGCATTCCCTTTAAATTAAGGCTTTTTGCGGACCATATCCTCCTCACCCTAACTCAGCCCCCCTTTACCTTCCCTCTTCTCTGTGTTACAAGACGTTGGTATTGTATTGGGCCTAACCATTAATAAGTAGAAATCCCAGGCTTTAAATGTTTCCCTTCTCTCTTCCATGGTTACACTACTCCAACAAAATTTTTCCCTTTTGCTGGGCTACCAAATTTCTGCCGTGTTTGGGGGTTCATCTTACTAACTCGAATGAAACACTTTTCTCAACTAACTACATCCCTCTTTTCCGGTTTGTAAAGACTGTCCTTTCATCCTGGAAAGACCTACCCATTTCCTGCCCAGGTTGCATCTTTTGCTGTAAAAATTACCTTCCTTCCTAAACTTCTGTATTATTTTAGGACTCTACCGGTTTCTGTCTCATGTTTGCCCTAAGTTTCCTACAAAACGAGGTTATGTTCTTTCTATGGCATCATCAGCGCCCCAGGGTGGCTCAGCGAACCATGTATCTCCGAAACCGATACCGAAAATGTTTTTATTTTGATTTTTTTCAAATATTTTATTTTGATTTATTTTTTATAAACTTTTACATTTTTTATATTTCTTTTTATTCATTTTTTATTAAATATTTTTATTTTTTACTTTACTTTTAGGGGCTTTGGGGAAATATTAGTTCCCTTTTAAAATAGATAAAGAACACAGAGTCCTCAATCTCTTTTTCTGTATGCCCTGTTTTAAATGAACAGGAATCCTCTATGAGTGTTCCTGTTCATTGATAACTTGAGAATATAGTATGTTTACTATAACCACAATTATGAATGAACAGGAGTGGATATAGATCACTCCCATTCATTCATAATTGAGGATACAGTACACATACCATATCCTCAATTATCAACAAACACTCAGCGATCACTGATCGCTGAGTTTTTGTAGCCTGCTCTCCTCTCTGACACGCTATCACAGGAGGCTGAGTGAGCAGTGCGAGAGGAGAGCCCAGCCTCCTGTGAAATTGCTGTCTCCGCCCCCACACCGGAGAACTATCAGGGGTCTGTTTAGACCACACCGTTATGCCACACTGTGATAGGTTGGCCGAGCGGTGTGGGAGGAGAGACACCGGCCGCTCACAGCGCTCTCCTCACGCAGCGCTCGGCCGGCTGTCACTTTCTCTCCTCCCCGCTGGCACACAGAGCAGCGCCCAGCGGGGAGGAGAGAAACCTGGGATGTGCTGATGGATCGGCAGGAAAATGGCACTTTCGGCATTTAGCCTAAAATGCAATTTTCGTCCGATATGTTTCGGCAGCCGATATATCGGTGCATCCCTACCGTTTTTTACTATACCTTGGCTCCCCAATGCCCACAGACCACCATCTCTCTTAGTCCCCTTCTTCATCACCTTCTACAGGTATGGGTCAAATTTCCCCTCATCTTCCCCTCATCTCTCTCCTGGGTAACTCTATGTTCCTCCCTGCGATTGAAGATCCTTTAGCCTATTGCCTGTCTTGCCAATTTCTCAATGGCGCTACAATCTTATCTTGGGAGTTCATTGTTTCCAAATCCCAATCCCATAAGAGGGAATTTTTCCAGCATTCAAATACGGCACTGTATCCAATCTCCTCTTAGGGGTCACGAAGTATCCTCCACTCTAACGGTTTTTGAACATATTTGTTCTAAAAATCCCCATGCTCCAAAACTCATTTTAGCACTTTATTTGCAGATGAACGCTCCATCCTCTCCTCTGTCTACAGATTATGTCACAAAGTGGCATAGGGACTTGGGGTCCAATAAGACCCCTAAAGATTGGGCCTCGATATGGGCCTCCAAATGTTCTAGCAACATAACCTCTCAGGAGTCGGCCTATAAAGTTCTCATAAGATGGTATCTAGTTCCCTTTAGAATAGCTCACTTCCTCCCTTCATATCCCAATAACTGCTACTGTTGTAGAGCGGAGGGTGATGTCAGGCATATGTGGTGTTCCTGTCCCCTCACAATCCATTTTTGGTCAAAAATCTATAACTTTATTTGTCTAGCCCTTAAACAAACCATAGCTCATTACAGATTCATACAACAAATTCCAGAAAGTATGGTCTCCCTAGTATAGGTCGGAGCTCCCGGAATTGAATCTCAACATATTTTATGTAGCATAATAATCCTGAGGTTCAAGGACCCATCTTTGGGCTGCCGCCCACCTTTCTTCTTTTTCCCTTTTCTTGCTCCTCTTGCCTTCTCTTTCTTTCTTCCAAGGTTTATTCTTTTCTTAGATCAATGCTTTATCTACCTTTCTTCTTCCTTAGCTTTTTACTTCCCTTTCCTTTTTACTCTCCCTCCTACTTCTCTCCACCCTTCTTTAGAGACATAAATATCCTCTTCCATTCTCATTCCCAGTCCATTGCGGTCCCCGCTCTTTAGTATTATATATATCTCATTCCTTTTCCCACTGGGGCATTGCCGTCACTGTGCAGCTTTTTATAATTGCTCATGTTCAACGTTTTCTTTTATAGTTTATTGTTAACTCATGGTACCTTTTCTATGGTTTACTGACATTTTGTACTTTGTTGTGTGCCTTTTTGTGTGGAATTAAGCCAGGTTATAACTAGCCCATTAATCCTCATTTTTAAGGACTCCTTAATGACTGGTAGGATCCCCAGTGATTGGCGGAGGGCTGGGGGGGGGGTGTTCTCAGGAACTCCTCTCCGGTCAACCACGTCACTCATTTCCCCCCCAACTCTCGAGACCTCAGTCCACTTCCTCCGGACTACCTCTCAGGCGATGCAGGCGGGAGCAAGGTCTCCCCTCCAGGGCCCTCTAGGGTGAGACCCCTAGCCGCCACCCACTCTCCCCAGATCCGATCAAATTTGCGAGCACAGTTCCGGCCCATATATGTTAGTCTGTATATCGGAAGCATCAATCGTGCCCAACCATTGTCCCACCGTAGGAGGGGAGGGCAGCTTCCACCTCAGAATAATTTCCCTGCGGGCATAGAAAACCACATGGAATATAAGAAGCTTTGTTGCCTTAGGAGCCCGCAGCGTCTCTCCACATACCAGCAGGAATATCAATATGGCAACCAGCCAGTAGGGGATGTCACAACTCTAGTGACTAGAAACTTAAATGAACAGTCGTTACAGGAGGGGCCCCACCTCTGAAAAGCAGAAGGTGTGCCCCGTGGAAACACTCAAGTTCTATGAGGGTACAGTCTTTGTTGCAAACATGTGAGAACCCTGCAAACCGACTCGTATCCGACCAGTGGCGTTCTCAGGCACTCTAGGCAGAAATCTGTGCAGGATCATATCCACCGCAACACTATAGATTCCCGGAGATCGAAGCGTCCTAGGTCTGGGATAACAAAAAGAAGGTAGCAGTCCAAAATCAAAAACAATAGTGGATAACAAATATAGGAAATAGAACCATAGGAGTCGACCTTCCCGGTCCGGAATATACAGGAGAGGGGTCTCGCGATCCATCCTTCTCCCCCCTTAATAGAAATCCAAACAGCGGCTAGAAATCTCAGGTCTTGGGCAGATGTTCGACCCATTTGCAGGCCTCCTCCGGATCAGTAAAGAAGCAAGCAGCCTCCCCATCCTGCACCCGCAAGCGCGCCGGGAAGAGCATGCTGTATCTGATCCCCTTGGCTCTTAGGGCAGGACTTGATCTGGGTGTAATCCACCGACCACTTGAGCGCTTCACGGGGCCTGGGAAAACAGGATAGTAGGATAGGTGGCGGAGCACAGTTACTACACGTGTGCTCCGGTCGCCATCTTGGACACGCCTCCTGCCTTTTTATTTTCAATAAAAACTTTGTGTGATGGAAACTAACAGAAAATTGGGGTACTTTGGTCTCATCAGCTGATCTCCTGTGTTCTAACAAACCAAGTTGGTAGGAGCTGATAAGGGTTGTAGGTGGCCTGAAGTGAACAAGTCACGGTAGGCAGGCAGTAAAAGTAAAATGGAGGCCAAATGATCCAAAATGCAATTTAAACAGCGGAAGCAGATGGAAAATGCTTCCTACTGAGCTGAAGGGTGGGGAAGGAACAAGGAGTGCATGTGTGAAGCACTGTTTCAAGCTCATTGCCCTCAGGACTAAGTTCTCTCAGGCAGAATCCTTGCCTCAGTAAAAAGGGTGTTAATTCTGAAAAAAAGGTGCCTAATGGTTAAAATTGTGACATAGTTCCCTTTACTGCAGCCCATCTGGCCTTAATCATTGAATGCATTAAGAGAGACTGGGTCACACCTACAGGTTGTGCCACAGCTCCAAAACTGGACCGTACTCTGCAAAACACTAAAAACGGATTTCCCACAAGGCCACCGAGGCTATGGCCTCGGGACAGGAGGGAGTAGATGGGCAGCACAGCTTGTCAGTGTTTACATACAAGTGGTACGTCGGCTGTAGAGCCGTCTGATTGCTTGTATGTGGTGCCGTTCGGTGTGCCCCCCCGAATCTCCCTCTGATCTCCTCCCCATTCTCTGAATGCAGGAAGTGATGTATTTTTAATTCTCTGGCTAAGGAAGCCAGAGAGAAGCTGGTGAAGCAGACCTTTGCTTGATCAGCTTCTTTGGGGGTCCCTAGGTGACATTAGGGGTCTTAGAGACGTCTCCATAAAGAGGACCTGTCACTGTAAATTTACTATCACGTAGGGGGATTCTTATCCCCCTATGTGATAGCAATAAAGTTAAGTGAAAAAAAAGTTAAAATTAAAGTTAAAAAAAAATTGTCACATAAAAAAATTAGAAATTTAAAAAAAAACACATAAAAAATGTCAAAGTCCCCCGCAAACATGTGTCGGGTGCACCTACATGTGAAAATGATGATTGCGCCCATTGTGCCGCACATGTTACATTTTACCGTGGACAATTTTGGTTATGGTAGTGTTTTGCAATTTCGCGGCCGCACACAATTTTAAAGCTTGACATGTTCGGTGTCTGTTTACCCAACATGACCCCGTCTTTTATATTTTACAAAAAATTGGGGTAATAATAAATATTCTGACTCCGATGGTTGTATTAACTGATTGCTCAACTGATTGCACTCAATGAGACCAGCAAGAGGAATCTGCTCTGTTCCCTCTGTAGGAGCAATGATGAAATCGGAAGCATAAGTTGTTCTTCCTGAAACTTCCACTGAACCAGCACAGGTGTGCAATGTATAGGACAGCACGTTACCCTTTAAGTCGAAGCACTCTGACGTGGCAAGTGAGTGACAGCTTTGGTCATCATAAACAGCATACATCTTGACTGCTTTTTTCAGGTTGTCCTTGGCGAAACACCTTGCCAAGAACTATTCTTGCAAGGGTCTTTCTCCAAAGTCATTTGTGAAGTAGTTCACTACATTTTGATGTAACCGTTGCAGGTGGTTGCGCATGACTCTCTCCACAGACTACAGTACATGAAGAAGAAACACTTGTTGTGGCTGGAGCATGACTTTGTTGCTCCCCGCCATGATTTGAAAGAGGGTTTGATGTAGAAGGCTGCTGTGGGTTGTCTGGAAGTGAAGTATGATGCAT
This sequence comes from Nanorana parkeri, assembly GCF_000935625.1. Classification (NCBI taxonomy): domain Eukaryota; kingdom Metazoa; phylum Chordata; class Amphibia; order Anura; family Dicroglossidae; genus Nanorana; species Nanorana parkeri. The sequence goes on along the minus strand of NW_017308304.1, from coordinate 54,039 downwards.
AGCTGTAACATATTTGTCGCTACTGCATTCTGTGCACTTGATGACAACTTTACAGTCTTTAGCAAAATGATCATAGGAAGCACAGCACCTATAGCATACTCCAAGTTTCTGGAGAATCTCCCTGCTCTCTTGTAAAGTCTTTGCCCTAAGCTCATGACATTTTTTAAGAGGATGAGGTTTCTTGTGAATAGGGCACTGACAATTAGGATCTTTATCTCTATCGTCCACAACACTCTGATCAGTAGGAGAGGTTATTGAAGATGAGATGTCTGTCCTTTTAACAGATATTGTTCTATTAAAGTCTCTATGTTTAGCTGCTGTGTTATCATACCTTGGTTATGATGAAGCAGGCAAGTTGGGTTCACCGAAGCTGAAGCTGGGATCATTTCTCGTCCAGGCTTGTTCACTGATAAACCTGCAAAAATATGAGAGGAAATCATACGTCATAGTCTCTTTTGTATCTTGGGCCCTGTGGCGTCCATTTCTCTTGCAGGCCGTTTGGCAGTTTAGAAACCACTGGATTCACGCCGTGGGCAGTGTCCAGGAAGCTTAGTCCAGGTAGACATGGGTCTGTCTTTGCCAACTCTAGCTCCATGAGGAGCCCACCTAGTTCTTGGAGCTTACGATGATCTTTGTTCCCTATTTTTGGGTAGTTTTGCAGTCTCTTGAACAGACCGCTTTCTATGGCTTCAGAGCTACCATAGGGTTGCTCAAGTCTTGCCCATGCAGCAATAAGACCTGCATCTGGGTAGTCAACATGCATTGCTCTCAGTCTTTTAACACGATCTGCAGATTCTGGTTCCAGCCACTTTATAAGCAAATCAAGTTCATCCTTGGTAGTAAGGATGAGAGTTGATCTCCATGCCCTGTAGTTCTCTGGACAGTCGTCGAACCTTGAGAGGCTAATGCTAATGAGCTCAAGGCGTATCATATATCTGGCGAAGTCAGACAGGTCTGATTTCTCACTCTTTGGTGACAAAATAACTTGTGGAACCCCTTAGGTGTGAAAGTTCTCTGGTAAAGAAGGGTGAGGTATACTGAATAATGGAAATTAGAGAGCGCTAAAGGACCTCAACCTAAATAGTTAACACCGAAATGTTTATAAAGTGCATAAATATGTGCAAAATGCAAAACACTAGTAATAGTTGATCGGTCTCATACACATATTCATTATAAAATAATAACAGTGATAAGAAAAAAAGGGTTGAATTCCCCAATGTATATGTGACCAATGATAACTACGTGATATATAATTCATAAGTGATCAATGATAAATAAATATATAAATAGAGTAATCCTGCATAAGCAAAGAATCATCCACAGTAAATTAGGTGGGTCTCAAAATACCCAATAAAATTAACTTTTTAGTATTGTGCTGGTGAATGTAATCATAAAGTTCATCCATTTGAAATCCACCCATAAGTGAAGAAAACATCCGTAGTTTTTAAAACAAAAAATGTGGGTCCCTTCAGGGTATGCACTCACCGACTCCCAATGGCTGAAAACAAATAGCCCAATGCGCTTAGTTGAGGATCAATCTGCAGACTGGATTGTGGTCCACAATCAGCTCATGGCTGCCTGGAGACACCTGCAGGTGAGCACAGGAGCTGCAGGGCTTTGCTCCAGGGCCACCTGGAGGCGCTCTGGATCCTAACAGTACCCCCCCTCAAGGAGCGGGCTCCGAACGCTCCACAAAAGTCCGTCCGTGCCACCGAGGTCAAAGGGGACAGAACATACCGGACCCCTGAATTCCTATATAGGATAGGACTCAGGGAAGAATCTAAATGCCCAAAGTGTGGGTTTGAACCAGGTTTGTTTATACATCTGCTGTGGAGATGCCCGAAGTTGAAACAATATTGGCAGGGAATAGTGGACATAATAAATATAGCCTTAGGAGTTCATATTTCTAATACTCCAATTATATGTATTTTGGGTATTTTTGGATCCCTGAAGGTGTTAAAGGTTAAATTACATATCAATAAACTTGAATATCCAATTCCAGTGACTCATACGAAGAGGTAAAATCCTCTAAATATTATTATTGTGTTAGAAATACCCATCTGAGGATAATATATAAATATACATATATACACACATACATAAAAAATAAATAAATAATACATTATATGTGTACATGCATATACATGCACACACACCCACCTATACAAACACAGAACCTTTTCATAAATACATAAATCCACCATACATCTACCGATTATTACTATACCTCCAGAGTTTTATTTATTTTTCTAAATGAGAATGATAATCAGCTATTTCTTCTGTTACGCTCAACTCTGAACCACTACATATCTATTCTCTCACCCAAATCTCAAACACCTAGCTTCTTTATATATTCCACCACATGAGGTACATGAATTTTTTAGAGCAGCTGTAAGCTCCTCCATTTCACTATAATGGCCAATGATTTGGAACCAAGTGCGAATATCCGGTTCTGACAAACGTCTCCAAGATCTAGAGATATTCGCCTTTGCCGCATTCAGCAAAAATGTAATTAAAGATCTCCTATATTTCCCTACAGGGGAATCTGTGCAATGGAACAAACATGTCCATGGTTCAAGGGGAACCTTTTGATTTGTTATAGCACATATATAATCGATTACCTTCTGCCAATAACCCTGAATAATTGGGCACGACCAGCATATGTGCTCCAATGTACCCTCTAAGCCACATTTATCAGATGTGGGAGATATCCATTCCGCTATCCACGATAGAGAGGCAGCCATATAATATTTATTGAAGTCTGGTAAACCAAAGCCCCCTTTCAATTTAGGACGCATAAGTGTCTTATGTAAAATTCTAATATGACCAGAGCCCCATACAAATTTATTAACCTTAGATTGTAATAAAGATAAGTATTTCTTGGGGATCGTAACTGGGAACGTCTGAAATAAGAATAAAAATTTAGGCAAGATATTCATTTTTACCAAATTTATCCTACCCAACCAAGAGATAATCAAATGTTTCCAACTGCAAAACTCCTCATTCAATCCATTCAGCATAGGAACGAGGTTAACCTAATATAACAGCTTCGCAGTTAAATAGATCCCCAGATGCTTCATCTTCTGTTTCTGCCAACTAAAGGGAAAAAGGGGATGTAATTGAGCTTCGACTTCTTTAGGAATATTAATATTCAATATCTCTGATTTATTTATATTTATTTTTAGATTGAAGATCTGGCCAAATATCTCAAATTCCTTCATAAAATTTAGGATTGTTATATGCGGTTGCTGGATGTAAAAAAGTATGTCAGCTGCATATGCTGCTAATTTATGTACACAACCTCCCACCCTTACTCCGTGTATGCTGGGGTTTTCCCTAATTGAAATTAATAATGGTTCTATAAAAAAAGCAAAAAGAATAGGGGAAAGAGGGCATCCTTGTCGGGTCCCATTATATACTTGAAAGGATTGTGATAGAGAACCATTAATTTTAATCTGGGCCATTGGCAAGTGATACATTGCCTGTATTCTCGATATCATTCTCTGGCCAAACCCAAAATGTTCTAAAATACTAAACAAATAATTCCAGTCCACTCTGTCGAATGCCTTTTTGGAACCGTAGAGAGCAGCAGCGAATTGTGCGACCCTCTTCGTACATAGTGGATAATAGAAATTGTACGCAGGACACCATCTCGGGTTTCTCTACCCGGGATAAAGCCTGTTTGATCAGAATCAATTAATTGCGGGAGATACTGCTGTATTCTAGAGGCCAGTACCTTTGCATACAATTTGATGTCATTATTCAACAAAGATATAGGTCTGTAACTAGCTGGGCTCGTAGGGTCCTTTCCCATTTTGGGGATCACAGTAATATGTGCCAATGACGTTTCCTGTGCTAAGTGTCCTCCTAGTGTAAGTGGATTAATGTAATCTAATAGATGGGGCAACAGTATTTCCTGATATGTTCTATAATACGCTACCGAAAACCCATCAGGGCCTGGGCTCTTACCTAGCGGCATTGCACCCAGTGCCTTTTTTAATTCCTCCAGGGTAATATCCCCCTCCAAGGCCACCCTTGTCTCCTCTTCTATTTTAGGGAATACCTTTTTAGATAAATATTGTTGTATTCTCTTATTATCAAGGACTAATTGTTCTTGTGTTTTCTCCCCAGATACATTATACAAAGACTGGTAAAATTACCTAAAAGTGGCTGCAGTCTCCCGGGTAGAATGAACCATCCGGTACTGTGCAGACTTAACTTTAGGGATAAAACCCGATGTTCTCTTATGACGTATAGCCCTTGCTAATAGTTTACCCGACTTATTCCCCCATTCATAAAATCGCCTTGAAACCAAAAAAAATATATATTTAGTCTGCTGAAACAGTAAATTCCTTAGTTCCTCTCTCAGGGCCAGTAGGTCAGCCAAGTAGGATATTTGAAGAGAGCGCTTATGTAGGGCTTCCAATTTATTTATTTGACTTAAAAGATCCTTTACCCTACACATGCGTTCCCTTTTTTTCCTAGTCCCCTGGGAAATAAATCTACCCCTAATAACCACTTTGTGTGCCTCCCACAATACCGCCGAGGAAAATACAGATAAAATATTATCCCTAAAGAAGTCTTCTTAATCCCGCTCAGTATCCTTTTGTATTCCCTTATCTCTAAGTAAGGCTTCGTTAAGCTTCCAACTAAATGGTCGTGGTAAGGGTGGTGCAAATGAAATTGTTGCTATCACTGGGGAGTGATCTGAAAGGGTCACTGGTAAAATTTCTTCACAGGAAATATTAGGTATATCACAATGTTCCACCCATATGTAATTGATTCTAGAATAAGTGTTATATACTTTTGAGTAAAAAGAATAATCCCTTTCTGTTGGGTGAAGTAATCTCCAACTGTCTACCAGTTGGGCTTTATGCAGTTTTCTTTTTATTCTACTGAGTTGTTTAAAAGGAACAGTTGTATGGCCCGAAGGAGTTCTGCAGAGGCTTCTAACACCACGTTAAAATCCCCCGCCAGCACCAGCGAACCCTCTTGAAAATCAAAAAGAGAGGTTAATGTCCGCTCTAGGAAGGTACTCTGGTGCTGGTTGGGGACGTACACTGATGCAAATCTAAAACATTTATTATTAATAGTCCCTTTGACAAAAAGGTATCTCCCTTCTTTATCAGAGATAGAATCCTTAAACATAAAGTGGACTCCTCTACTCAGTCCAATGGCCACTCCTCGAGAAAGTTTATTATCAGAATAACTATGAAACCACTGTGTAAACTATACGTATCAAGACCAATCTTAGATTCAGCTATTAAATGCGTCTCTTGAAGGAGGGCCACTTGGACAGATTCCCTTCTTAATTATCTAAGTATAGAATGTCGTTTAACAGGGGAATTAAGCCCCTTTACATTATAAGTTACTATTGACCTAAATAACTAATGCTCACACCATGGGCAAATGGGGAAACTGACTGGTACTACATTCCATAGGGATCAGGGCAGAAAAACATTCATAATAGCAAATAGAAATATAAATTTATCAAACCAATAACTCATATTACATTTTTATTTTTGTTTACAGTCTTCTACAAAAAAAGCAGTAAACAACTACAGCAAATTACACCTGTTCTTTCTTCATTTTATCAGTCCAAGAATACAAGTAGATGGTATTCTTAGCAGCTTCTTTGTTTCACAAGGGGACAGAACAGACAGTCATCACTGAATAGCTCTCCTGCTGCTCTATGTAAATGAAGGGGCATGGCTTACAAACAAGCCCTGACAGACCTGCAGGAGAAAGATTGCCTGCCCATCAGGGTCACTATACATGTTATAATCTGGGCATACAATTTGTGTGCAATCAACTTTAGATTTAACAAATCTATGTAGTATGAAGGGCTACCTAGATTATCGAATCACTTTGTATCCAATCTGGCAGGCCCTTGCTCTTCATAGTTATTGGTAGATATAAAGGAGATTGTACAATCCGATTGTAATGTGTGTGATAAGCTTTACACAGGAGGTTGCCCTGCGATTATATTGGGGTGGCTGTGCTTTCTCTTCCTGCCAGCCTACTCCATGTACATTTCTCTGCAATAAGTAGATATATAGCCTTTGGTGAAGGCAATAAATGGAAATTGAGATTTCCTTTGCCTGCTCTTTATAAGTGACCATGTGGACTTGGGCATAGCTGTGCTGGCATTTGAAGGTCTGAAGAACAACCCTTCCGCTGACGTTACCTGGTGCGGACTGCCAATCCGGCCTAGGTATGCCACTAACTGACAATCAAGAAATAGAAATTTGGCAGCACCATTTGGCTTTCTAATATGTTTGAAAATCTCTGTTAGGGAGCAAGCTCTCCCTGTAGAACAGGAAAATGATACGTATTACAGTAAAAGAGAGAGATACAAAAGACTGATAAGCTTATAACCTATCATGGGTATGGGAGGGATGCAGAAAGTTGGTAAAATCAGGGCTGGATTTCTATCATTGTAGTCTGTAGGAACCTGTTAATGTCAAACAATATTCCTGGGTAAGATTGTCCTTTTTACAAAGAATATTTTCTTGTCTTAATAGTCCTATATTGGCTTAGAATATAGTGTGGAAAGAAGCTTTTATAAGATGATTGTATTTCTACTCATCATGGGTAATATGTGGGACACATAATTGTACAAGAGAAAGCCACCACTTGCTCTCTATAAGTGAATGGTCTACTGTGCCTAAGAATAAATCTGACCCTGATTAAGATACTTAAAAGTTATGTACATGCTGGAAGAGTTTACAGTCTATTTGCTATAAAGAATTGATACAGAAAGGGCTTATTCTTTGGATACTTGACCGACACAATGCAGGAAATCTTAAATTCTATTATGATACAAAGGGGAGATACAGAAGGACTGATAATCTAAAAAAATTGGTCCAATGTGTAAAATAAAGGTCAACTTGCAAAAGAAAACAAATGATACTTATTTGTCTTGCTGCCCACGCTTCTAATATTTTCTCTCTTGCAAAGTTCCACCAGCTGAAAGGTCTTCAGCATCTGACACTTCTGCATAAATTGGGTTCCTGCTTCCCTTGCTGCACCCTGTGGTTACACCATCTGGCTGCTGGCTCAGTAGTGTGTCCTTGTAACAAAAGATAGATGGCTTGCATGTTACAAAAAACTGTCAGGCTATTAAGAACCTTAACTGCACATAAAGCACAGTGGTATTTACTGTTCATCTTCTAGTCCAACTATCCAAGCCCCTGCAGTAACAGTCAACAAGATAAAGCAAACTTTAAGAAAAGTTAAAAATGCAGTTAAGAATTTTGGACAACAGTCCTTAATCATAACCATATGATTTTAGGACTATAGTCTGAAACAGGTAAGAGTGTTTTACAAAACCTTTTATGGAATATTTGCCCAGAGATTTTGGCATGTGTTTTATCTTGCATAACCACGCATTCCTAGCTATCACGTGGTGATATGGCATAATGGGACCTGCACCTCCCCAGCGGTTCTTTCTGTTTATGTGGGTACATATACTATGCAGAGGGTATGAAAGTGACCAGTATGTGCAGGACAGGAATGGGAAGGGTATTACACTTACCAGTATGTTTAAAGAGATGTGTGGAGAATATATAAGTAGGCAGCATGTTCAGGAGAGAACTGCAGGTCTGTACCAAACATGGGAAGGAGAAGTTTGCCATGTGAGCATGCAGAAACTGTACATATAGTCCCTTATGGAATGGCGTTTAGTTTGCTAAAGCACTGTGGGTTCTATTCATGAAGCTGCCGAAGGATCTAGCTGTAGCTTCGGCCGATCCTTCGGCTAGCTTCGGCCCCAGGACCCCTTGGGTTCAGTAGAACCGAAGGGGTGCTGTACGGGCTATTCACTATAGCCCGTACAGCTCCCGAACGTGGCCGAGCGGCTCAGTCGAGCCGAACGCATATGCATCGGCTCGGCTGAGTCACGCTGAAAGCAAGCCGGGTTGTTAGCAGGAGGGCAGCACGGTACAGGAACAGGATTCAAGGAGAGTGGTCGGGTAACAAGCCGGGTCGTTAACAGGAGGGCAGCAGCACAGTACAGGAACAGGATCCAAAAAGAGTGGTCAGGTAACAAGCCGGGTCGGTGACAGGTTTGCAGAAAGGTAGCAGGGTTCAGGTAGCAGGGCACAGGACATGGGGAATCAGTCAGGTGCAGGCGACGCAATACTGAGCCAGCTTCCTGACTGCAGGGAGGGCCTAAATACCCTCCCAGGAAGCATCAGGTGGTGGGATGATCAGTCACAACTGGGGCACACCCGCAGGTGAGTACTGGAGCTGCAGGTTCCTGACAGTTCCTGGCTGCTGGAGACACCCGCAGGCGAGCACAGGAACTGCAGGACCTGGCTCCAGCACCACCTGGGGGTGCTCTGGATCCCGACAGTCGTTTAGCGGCATTCGGCTATTCACTCACTGCTGTTCGGCATCTATAAGAATAGACCGAACAGCAGTGAGTAGCCTGCCAGAGGGTCGGCTCAGCCGATTCAGATGTTGGATCGGCTGAGTCGAACTCCTTCTGCACTAGGAGTTCAGAAGCCATGTGAAGCAAGCCGATGTACGGCTGATTTCACCGGTTTTACGGCTGAAATCAGCCGCATCAGCCTGAAGTGAATAGCCGAACAGTGTTCGGCTCACTTCACTTGGGGTCGGTTGTTCACTCCTTTGTATTTTTTCATTCATAAAAGAATGTGTTCACTTTTTTTTCCTGTTTTGTTATTTTTCAGGATTGCTGATGGCCTGCAGCTTTCTGTCAGCTGCTTGTACACTTGTCACTCCAGCTTTGGTTGAATAGTTTTTCTCAGGATGTGTTTCCTGATGATCAACGGTGGACCATATCTGTGTATTGGCATGGCCACCTGTAGCATCCATTAGGAAGAGTGTGCAACAGGGTGACAATGCAGCAGCACTATATTAGGAGGTGCCATAACACGGCTTTTAGACTAACCCCTCAGGGGCAGGGCCCGCCTTACCAACTTGTCTTGAATTGTATTGTGATTGTAATGTCTTCCTTATATTGTCAAGCGCTGCGCAAACTGTTGGCGCTATATAAATCCTGTATAATAATAATAATAATATTCATTGCACGATTAAAGTGCATCATTTTTGGAGGAAACTGCAGATTTAAAAATATTGAAAATGAGATTTAAAATTACATTAACATTTATAACCTTACTTACTTATCTGTTTTTTGCAATAATAAACACCATAATAAAAGAAAATAACATTCAACGATATACAGTTGGTATTCTGACACTCAGCAGCCGGCGCTGTCCGTATACTGAAATGTGCAGTATTAAACTACCTTAGATGCTATCTCTGACGTTGAATACTTGGTTGCAGTGGCGTAACAATCACCATAGCGACCCAAGTGGCCGCTATGGGGCCCGAGGCACGGCGGGGCCCGGCCAGGACATCTCCCTGATGCCATGCGGGCCGCCTGGGTCGCTATGGCATCTTGCTCGGACAGCCAGGCTGCTGGCTGTCACTGGCGGCTGTGAGGAGGAACGCTCCGTTCCTTCTCACAGCCGCTGCTGAGTTGGTGACAACCAGCAGCTTCGCATTAGGTGGCTGGGCCCATCATCGGCAGTGATCGAGGAGGCGGGCCCCGGCGATCAAGGGGGCGGGGCCCAGTGACGGAGGAGTCGATCGTGGAGGAGAAGGAGGCGGACAGAGGATCAGGGCTGACAGGTAAGAGGACTTGACCGCCCGCCTGAGACCCTGCAGAGCCTACCATAGAGACTCTATGGTGGGCTCTGCAGGGTCACCCTTAGGTGGGCTGTTTGGGTTATCAGGTGGGCGTAACTAGAAATCACAGGGCCCCATACAAAATTTTGCTATGGGGCCCTGTGATTTCTAGTTACGCCCCTGCTTGGTTGTTAATGTATCAGTCTCAGGTTATCTCTGACTCTCTATACTACTGGCCAGTAGCAATGTTCTAGGCTAGCCAACGTTGGGGCCCATACTCTATTGCAGATGTGAATGGTAAGGGATCACAAATGGCCAAAGGCCTCTCACCACTCCCAAGGTCAGGCAGAAGAGATGGTGAACAAGGCCTAGTTCACACCAAGCGCGTTCCAGGAGCAGAGCAGAGCAGTTACAGACCGGATCAAAACTGCGTCCAATGTATTCCAAATGGTATTTTGGGCTCTAGTTCACACCGCAGCGTTCAGTTCCAGAGCATGTAAAAAAAATGCAGCAAGCTCTATTTTACCTGCTCTGGAACGCATGAAAATGCATCAAAAACGCATGCGAACACACTGGAACGCACTGAAAGCCCATTTTAAACTAAAAAAAATGTGTTAACCAAAAACGGCCCTGAACGCATCAAAAACGCGGCAAAAACGCACCACAACCCACAGCACTGCGTGTGAAGAAACTCATGCAGATCTGCTCTGCATTTGGTGTGAACAAGGCCTAAAGGTTTATCAAGGAAAATATAATACTTTCGTAAATAAGCCTACACAGTTAAAGGGAAATACCAATATTAGCTAACTGTTGTAAAAACCATTGCAAGTTTTCATGGGACAAGGCCAGAAGAGGGGCTATGTGTTTTGAAGATTTGCCATGATTTCCACTGCAGTTGTAATTTAAAGCACCAGCAAAAGTGTGTCATTTCCAAAACAGACAAGGATAGGGATATTGCATGTAATGCTAAACAAGTGTTTTAGCAGCCAGTTTGTGCAAAAGAGAATTTAGGAGGGTATAGCAGAGTCTAATATGCACAGGAGAGGAGTACAGAGGGTATAATAAGGGTGAATATGTGCAATAGAGGAGTGACAAGGGCATGACACTCATCAGACCCTCCCCAATCCTGTGCATGGAAGGAAGAGGAGAGAAGTGTGCATGACAGTGACCAGTATGTGCAAAAGAGAAAGAGTGGAGAGTATGAAGGCAAGCAGTATGATGGCAAATGCAGGAGAGCAGGGCAGAGGATAATACCCAGTTTAGTATGTGCAGGAGTAGATTGAGGAGGGTATGGCTGGTGCCATTGTGTGCATGAGAGGAATGTGTAGAATATGAGAGGTGGCAGTATATGCAGGAAAGGGTTGAGGGCCTGACGCAGGAGAGCAGCTTGAAGTGCATGACAGCAGCCAGTATGTGCAAAAGAGGAATAGGGGAGGATTTCATGACAAGAAAGGCATACGAAGGGTATGAGAGTGAGCAGTATGTGCAAGAGAGGATTGGGGAGGATATGATGGCAGACTGTAGGTAAAAGGAGGAGTTTGGAGGACATGACAGCAGCCATTATGTGCAGCAGAGTAGTACAGAGGGTATGCTAATGTTCAAGAAACCAAGAAAGGGCGCAGAGAACACTGGCTAGCTAACGAAGTAGTAATGAAGACTGAAGGTGGTGGCACTTACGCGTGATTGCCAGGATCTGGAGATGGACGGCCGGTATGGAGGATCGGGGCACTCGTGGTGTGGTTCCGACTGTAATCGATGTGTTGATCCAAGAGGTACCTCCACGGGAGAGTGTAGACAAGAAGAGGGGACTTCGTCCGAAGTGCCGTAGGGGGTCTGTGCGGTGTGGAGGAGAGGCAGGGAGATCGCTGTGGTGTCGGCAATGGACAGTGGGCAATGGACAGGGCTGTAGCAGCCGTAGCTGTGTGTGTCAGCGGGCGGTAACTGTCAGGTCTGCTGGGGACAGTGTGCAGAAGCAGCTGGCAGATGCCGAAGATTGAATCCAATAGCGTGTTGGAGAGGGATCAAATCAGACAGGATCTCCCTGCCTCTCCTCCACAGCGCACAGACCCCCTACGGCACTTCGGACGAAGTCCCCTCTTCTTGTCTACACTCTCCCGTGGAGGTACCTCTTGGATCAACACATTGATTACAGTCGGAACCACACCACGAGTGCCCCGATCCTCCATACCGGCCGTCCATCTCCAGATCCTGGCAATCACGCGTAAGTGCCACCACCTTCAGTCTTCATTACTACTTCGTTAGCTAGCCAGTGTTCTCTGCGCCCTTTCTTGGTTTCTTGAACATTTGCAATTCACAGGTTCTCCTCCTGTTTTCCAGGGCAGCATACACGCCTCTAAGCCAACTTTTTGCCCATCCGAGAGCGCTGTTTACATGTTTTTTCAGAGGGTATGCTAGCAGACAGAATGCACAGGGCAGTTTGTAGAGCATGCTGGCATCCAGTATATGCAAGATAGGTGTGTAGCTTCTCAGTGATCTGTCATGAATTTTAAGGATTTTGTTTTTCTCATTACCTTCGTTATGTCATGCGCCATCCTAGGGAAGGGTACGGTGGATCTCAGCTGCGGTCTAACTGGTGGTTTAGGCGGTTGTCAGGCTTAATCCTAGGCGGCTCTCTCAATCACAGACGGAGAGTTATGAATTTAGACATCATGGACCGCTAAATTAAACAACTAGATAGTAGGAGGTAGCGTTGCGGCAAGAGATTTAAGTTATATTCCACAGTTATGCAATCACCACTAGTATTCGGAATGTAAGAGGTATAAGGCAGTCTCTAGGTGTAGAGCAGTATAGGCAATTCAAATACAGCAGGTAAAGTATATGCATTGCATTAGTGTGAGGTTATACCGAGAGGCTCCACTAGGTGGCGACGTAGGAAATCCAATACAAGGCCACAGTATACACTAAGCAAGTACTTGCGGTTGGGTTGTGATGCTGCAGTTCGGTAGGAGAGGAGTCCAGAGAAGGCTGGCTGCTGGAGGAAGGATTGGTGTCCACATCGTTGCTCTAGAGGTACTCGGAATGGTTCCAGGGTTGTTTGGGCAATGGTCCCAATAATCGAACACCCTGGAACGTTCTCTGCAAGTTTAAATAGCACGCGGCCGTGACGTCAAGCGGCCGCGGGGCGTTCCCGCGTTCCAGCGTGGAATGCATCTTACTTCCTGCTTATGGGGGAGGAAGCCTGCGGCGGTTACCCCTTCCTATGCGTTCCAGCGTGGAACGCAGCCGGTGAGTGCCGTGGACCGGAGGAATCTCACAGTACCCCCTCCTTAAGGGAAGCCCTCCGGGGTTCCCCGATGGTGACGGCTTGGAAGGATACCGGATATGAAATTGCTGCTTTAGAAGGGGTGCATGCACATCCCGAGCACTCTCCCAAGAATCCTCCTGAGGACCATAACCCTTCCAGCGGATGAGATATTGCAAGGTTTTGCCACGTCTCCTCGAATCGAGGACTTCCTCGACCTCATACTCGATCTCCCCCTCTACTCCAACTGGGGATGGAGGTTGATCGTCGTTGGTGACGGACAGCAGAGGTGTAACAGGATAACATGTCTCCTTGCAGTATTTTGACTGTAGTCGGAGAGTTTGTTCTTCCCATAGGAAGGTAGATTGGCGGAGTTTGAGCCACGGTAAGCCGAGTACAATGGGGAAAACAGGGGAAGAAATCACTTCTAGTGAGAGGAACTCAGTGTGGTTCTTACCACAGGTAACCAGCAGAGGTTGTGTCTGGTAGCAGATTGGACCCGAGGGAGCCTTGGATCCATCTAAGAAACTGACAGACAACGGAGTGGAGCGTCTAACTTGGGGAATTTTATTTTGAAAGACAAGTTTTTGGTTGATGAAACTTCCACAGGCGCCCGTGTCGATCATAGCCTCAGAGACATGATTGGTGTCCAGATCGTTGCTCTAGAGGTACTCGGAATGGTTCCAGGGTTGTTTGGGCAATGATCCCAATAATCGAACACCCTGGAACGTTCTCTGCAAGTTTAAATAGCCCGCGGCCGCGGGGCGCTCCCGCGTTCCAGCGTGGAACGCATCTTACTTCCTGCTTATGGGGGAGGAAGCCTCCGGCGGTTACCCCTTCCTTTGCGTTCCAGCGTGGAACGCAGCCGGCGAGTGCCGTGGACCGGAGGAATCTCACACGTTATCATACAATGGAGAAACCAGGGTTGTAATCCTTTAACCCTTCACAGCCGCTCCTATCATTACAAAGTAGGAGAAGCAAGTAGAAATTTTAACCCCCTAAGAATTCAAGAAACCCTAAGTCAAAATCATTTTTTAAAATATTTTTAAGCTTATGCTATGTGAATGGGAACATGTAACAATTTTAAAGAAGGTGTAATCCAAATTTGGCAGCGAAAGTGGAAATACAGTTTAAGAGATTGCATCCAAAGTCATATGTGTTTCATAGACTGCCAGGCCCTGTAGGGTGGGATTTCATTTTTTTGTAAGCTTGTAACAGAGAGAAGAGTTAAGTAAAGTCCTTTGAACCTCCTTCAAAACTTTGTGAAACTTGGCTCTAACGTCTGCAGTTTAGTTTGTCAACTGGAATATGAATGGTAGGTAAAGAGATGTCCAACTTGACCTCTAAAAGAAGTGTCTTACCAGAAGTGTGATGTAAATTGAACTCTCCAGGTGGTGACTATGTTGGAGGGAAGGCTACGAATCCAGTACACATACTGAAATAAACTTTTACCAAAGCTGGAGTTGAAGGGAGTCTCTTCAAAGGAATACACTGTATATCTAAAAAAAATAACATCTACAAGCTGACATTATTGAATTCAGGGCTTATGTGGGCACTCACAGAAGAGAGTACATCATTGGTGTCCAGGTAAGACCACTGACCAGAGCTTTCACAGTATGCACTGGAGTCTCTGGCTTGTCCTACAGCCATTGTATTGCCTGAGATGGCCTTAAGCACATATCAGGTTGGTGATGGTTGGATCCCAGACGCAGGGGACTTGCCAGTACGATTGGTACCTCTACTCAAGTAAGCTAGGATAACGCACAATCTCTTGCGTAGTGGTAGCCAGTACAGGGGCAGTGCCACGGTACGGTAGCAAAATCACAATCCGGAATCGTAGTCGTTGAACTAGCAGAGGTCGGGGCAGGCAGCAAAGTATCAGGTCATGGAACAGGCCAGGGGTCGGTAATAGGAAGCAGAAACGGGTATAATGCCAGGCACTCTAACAACAAGCTTAACAATAACCAAGCACAGAATGACTCACCCTTCCTGCTTATATACCTGTAGGCAATGAGATGATGTAATTTCCAGGGGCGGACCACTTCCTTGGAGGGGCATGCACTGTCCCTTTAAGAGGCGGTCCACTGCTCGTGCGTGCCTCTTCCTGTACAGCTCTGGACGATGGAACAAGCAGACACCACACACAGCAGCCGTTGGGCTTGGCACTGCACAAGGAGACCACCCGACGGCGCAAGACTCTGCAGGAGGTAACAGGTAAGTCCTCACAGCAGGAGGTTTTGTTAATAAGTGGAAAATCTCCCTCCCCCTAACAGTGTGAACCAGCACTTTCATTAAAAGAAACCAGTCTTCGATTACCAATGAATAACCCTTTCTGCTGATGTTAAAGACTAAACGAGTAATTCTCATCTGCCTCCAAACATTTTTAAAAAATGATACCTGTCACCATTACCAACTCCTGCAATCTCTCCTGGCCTATACTGGTGTTTTGGCAGTCAATTGTAAAATGCAAATTTTTGGTCTGAAGATTGTATAAAACCCCCAAAAAGCATATATTTTCTGAAAGCAGAGACCCTCGAAATAAAATGATGGCAGTTGCACTTTTTTATGTCACACTATGTTAGCTCAGCTGTAACAATATTGCATGAAAACACAATATAATATCTAATTTATAGGTATTATATAAAAGATGAAATTGTATCAAGTAAATAGATGCCAAACATGTCAAACTTCAATACTGCACGTGCCAGTGAAAAAGGAACACATTTCGGTACCCAAAGTTGTCTATTATGAATGCTTTAAAAGCCTTTACAGCTCATCAATTATTTAGAGTTAACAGTGAATGATGGCCCTAAAATGATTATTCCCCCTCCGGGTAGCACAATTGTTGTTTTCTTACATAGGAAAACAGGTTACACAAGTTTACGTTTCCAAATGTTTTCAATGTATTGTATTAAACTTTATTTTCTTTCAACTTTTTTTTCTCACTTTTCACTTTTTTTTTTAATAGAAGTAGAGAAATTACAGTGCTGAAACCCGAAGTGATATAGTTTTCTGACAACACCTGCCATGGATGTCCTAGGTGCTCTGGAGGGGCGGATAAGCCTGGGATACATGGCGGATGGGGCATATTACTGTACCTTTGGATGGGGCAATTTTACAGCCGGCTGAATCACTTCCACAAGGAATCTGACAGTCTTCTCAGGAAATGTAAACAAACTCCTGACTTCTGTAGCAATCAGGAGTTTGTGTACAAGCCAGCTTTGCTGCCTATTAGGGATGCACCGATTGCCCGTTTTTCGGTATAGAGTACGAGTACCGATATTCTTTTTGTCGGTACTCGCCGATAACGAGTACTGATATCGGTGCCATATGCCCCGATTATGAGGAAGCGGATGGCAGATCATGACCCACCATCCAACTTCCTGATTGCCTGGAAAGCAGGGGTTCTATCCAATGAACACCGACTTCACTTCCCGATGCAGCTTGGCTTCCTGACCAATCCGGAAGCCGGGAGGCGGGACATGACGTGCCGTCTGGCTTCCTGATTGGTTAGGAAGCCAGGTTGCCTAGCAACAAGTGAAGCTTTTATCCTAGTCAATCAGGACGCCCTGTGGCACATCATGACCCGCTTCCTGTCTTCCAGGCTAGGAAGCTGGCTTCATTTGTTGCTAAGCAGCCTGGATCCCTGACAAATCAAGAAGCCAAGAGGAGGATCATGACATGCTATATGGCTTCCTGATTGTTTAGGAAGCCAGGCTGCCTAGCAACAAGTGAAGCCAGCTTCCTAGCCAATCAGGAAGCCTGGAGGCGGATCATAACCGGCTTCCTGATTGGAAAGGAAACCAGCTCCATGCTCCCTCTGCACTGCCGGTCAGAGGGAGATCTCCCTCTGACCGGAAGTTCCGGTATCGGAGATAAGTATAGAAGCATTTCGGCAAGTACGACTACTCGGCCAAATACTTGGTATCGGCACCGATACCAACACTAGTATTAGTATTGGTGCATCCCTACTGCCTACATATGTCATATGTTGGTGGCAGTGAAATGTTCAAAGAAATTGACAAAAGCTTGCCTATTAGCCTTCAAAATGGACAGAATGTAGCATCCTGCTTCACCCCTCCGCCCACCCTCTTCCCCATAGACTTCAATAAGATTTGCTGCTTAGTTCAGGTTTCATGAATTTGAAACAGGATTTGAAGAACCTTCGCAAATGAAAGCAGAGCAGATTCACCAATCCCTAATTATTAACTATATAACTGTGCCATGCAAGATATGGAAGGTATGAACTAAAGCTTTTGAGATCTGGAAACTTAGATTCTTGTCTTGTATTCTAATAATTAAATGCCAAACTACTTTAGTTTAAGTGAAGTTGATTTACTGAAAAAGTATAATTTTGCCTGATGATGAAATATCTCTGTACAATTAAGTAAAAATGTGTACTCCTTTAGTAAATTAACCACAATGCATTGTTTATATTTTGCCTTTTGCCGTGTTACTCATTTATGGTGTGTCCATTATTCAGAAAGTGAGTGGACCTTTAACCAAAAAACTATTTCTGTTATTTCCCTATATCTGCCCCCCATGCAAAATAAATGACCTTTTTCCTT